>NC_142013.1:102025554-102213054 GCF_049901735.1 Notechis scutatus | reverse complement strand
ATAAATTGAGGTGCAGAATAACCCATTAGAAGGAGGGAAAGTTTGATACTGTTAAAATTGTAGCTTTTATTTGTAGAACACTCTGCTAGAATGGTAGAAATAAACAGCAATGTCCTTTATGAATTTGTTTTGTCCATGGTTATTACCTACTTCGGTAAAGACATATATTAATCCGGACAATATAGAGAGTCCCTTTCTATGTTAAGTTTGAAATCTCCGTTGGGAACTGGAGCAATAATGGGTTGTAACAGTTTAAAGGCATTCAAGCACATGTAGTCAAGGTCATAAGTGGGAATTATATGTCTGCCTGCTTGTAAACTAATACCCCAAAGGTGACACACATATTTATGTGGAAATTTAGTCCATTCTTCTGCAGACATAAGGCTGTTTGTACACATTTCCCCTTCCCAGTTATCTTAATTGCTGGAAAGTTTGTTCCCCAGGATTCAATGGGCCTGTTCCCAAATAAGAAAGCATAAGATTATATTGTATAGATTGAACCTAAATGTTCATATGCCCACACTTGATTTTACCAAGGTTGACAGAGAACAGCAAAGCACACATTTTTCTGTATATATGCTTGTGGAATTTAAATAGAACTTAAGTACATAATTATTATTTTTTTAATCTATGGCACTTCCATAATCAGAAGATCAAATGCTAATAAAAAGGTCTATGCATATGTATTTAAATACGCAGCATTCAGTATGAATCTTTATTTATTAAGGGAAAGTGCAGTAATTTGGGGTGATAAATGGATTAAAATAAAGAGCATGTTGATTGTTGAACAAATTCGCATTTAAAAGTTCCAAAATGCTTGCTTAACTGTCTTAACTTTTCAAAACCAGTAATGTTTGTCAAAACTTGAACGTAGTTATGCTACTCCTGAGAACAGCTGCAAAATCATTTGCGATTTGAAACAGAATGTGAGATGAAAATTGAGCAATAAAACTAGGCTCACAGCTCAGTTCAGCCATTATGTGGGAGCACTGTGTGTCTGTGTCTACACACAACTGTGTGTGTGCACGTGTGCATGCAGATGAATCCCTATCTGAATGGAAAATCACACATGCAGAGATGGATGCTACTGGCGTCCTTTAACAATTACACAATTAAGGAAGTGCACACAGAACCCCTTTAAAAACATTTAAATCCCAGGCATTAAAAGGAGGGGTATTGGATGGCTAGAACATAACAATTGCTACCAACCTGCCTTCCACTGAGGACCTGTATACTGCACAAATCAAAAAGAGGGCTGTGAAAATATCTACAGACCCCTCACATCCTAGACATAAATTGTTTCAACTTCTGCCCTCAAAATGACGTTATAGAGCACTGCACACCAGAACAACTAGACACAAGGACAGTTTTTTCCTGAATGCCAAACAACTGTGAAACAACCAATTCCCATAACACTGTCAAACTACTTACTAAGACTGTATTACTATTATTCTTCTCATCCTTCCTATTACCTATCTCCTCCCACTAATGACTACACCTATGTTGCTTGTATCTTTATGATTTATATTGTTTTATTTGTTTCCTAGTATGATTTGATTGCTTAGTAGTAACCTATGACTATCACTAGGTGTTGTATCTTATGATTCTTGATGAACGTATTTTATTTCTTTTTATGTAAACTCAGAGCATATGCCAAAGACAAATTCTTTGTGTGTCCAATCACACTTGGCCATTAAAGAATTCTATATCTATCTATTTTTCCCACTTCCTTTCCTATGTTCATGACTACTAAGTATATGGATGGAGATAATGAATGCAGGTTATAGAGACCAATTCACAATGCTGTGGCATAGTTTTCTCACTTAAGTTACATTATCTTATTCATATACAATGTTTGTGTGTGTGTGTGTATGTGTGTATTCAGAATTTAGACCCATTAATTTAATAGAACAATACCCAATAATATGTTTTGAACTATAGTTAACTATAACTATAGTTATTTAACATTTTAATTCTTAGGCTACTATAGACAAAAGAGAAGAAAAAAAACTCAGCTTGCATAGCGGATGCCACCCCAATGTTTAGAGTTGAGGTTCATGAAATCTACTGTACAATCCTAAGAGTTGTGCAAGACAATTCAACTATCAAAATGTCTAGGGAAATTCTCAGTCATCCAGGTCATGGTTGTTCCAAAGGTGCTTTTTCAAGAGGCAACTGGATTTTCTGGTTTTTCTTTGAAGACGTTTCTCTTCTCATCCACGAAGCTTCTTCAGTTCAAAACTTTTGGGACAATTCAATTATGTCTTCAGATCCCAACCAAAAGAGTCTATTGAAATGGGGATGAGGAAGCAGGAAACTATGCATTCAAGGTTCTTCTTCATACAAGGTATGCTGTCGTCTAATGCATAGATGATTGAGTAGGGTTAGCAAACCTACAATAGCTACTAAGGTATGAGTATATTTAACTATAGAGATTTATGCATCAATTCTTCCAATTTTGCACAACCGACCTGGTCTATTTGTGCAACCAGGTTGATGGTAGAACAGCAACTTTTTCTGGTTCACCGAAGAATTGTAAGCTTGTTTGTGGTTGTAATAGTTGTTGTATAAGTTGCTGGCTTGCAGAAGACATTAGAAAAATGTAAAATGGCATTGACTTCATGACATGTAAGAAAACAATTTCTTTATTTGGAGTTTCCTTTGCTAGCTGTTGCACAATAGCATTTGTAAGCATTCCTTCTTAACACTGCAATAAACTAGATTGTGAAGCTTCATCTTTGCCGAGCCTTATTTTATGGGCTACACACCCAATGGTTGCTCTTGGTATTTATGAATATATTTTCAGTCAAAGAATAAATAGGTGGAAATACCAGCACCATCTGATTTGTTTTGTCCTAAGGCATTGCCTGGGGTTACTGATACAGCTTCAGCACTTGATATGGGAAAAGTGAAATGTGCAACAATGAAAATTTTATTAAATTGTTCGTTAACCCATTACACAATGTTCCTTTTCAATTCTTTGCCAGCAAGCGTGATAGATCATTTTGTGGGTGTCATTTAAAATGAGAAAGAGAGAGGGGAAAGAAATATGCCAAGACGCAACCCACGTTTAATGGGGAGGGGTGGGAATTTAATAGGCTGCATTATACAAATGAAACAGTGTGCACTTGCCATTATTAAAATAATTTGTCATCGGATTGTAAAAAGAAAAAAGAAGAAGAAAAAACAGGAATTTCAAGCCTTCTTTGAATATTTCTTCTTTCTCCCTGCCTGTGTTACCTCCCCCTTCTTTTCTTTTTAAATAGCAGCTTTTATACAGTAAAGGCAGATACATTTTCAGAATTTCAGAGAGCCCCTATTAATGTTTCATGCTAATCAAGGAGAGTAAGAAATAGAGCTGACAGGTGCTTCTAGTCTGCTTATTCCTGTCTTCCTGCATTAGATGTTACTAGCTATAAAAGGAGTTGTGTGCCTCTTTTTCGGTGCTTATAGTGACAAGGGCAGGAATAAAATGGTTCCAGCCTAAATTTACAATTGCTTTTTGTATTAACTCATCTGATGACATTCCTGGTAATACAGCAACATTGATTATTAATCAAACGATTTGACTTCACACTATGAAGTCATACTCTGACTGCAACAGAGTTTTCAAGTTCTGTATCATATTGGCAGTGCGTTGGGTAGGGGAAGTCCTCAGCTCATGGTTGAAGTAGACAGCTTGCAGGCTTAATCTTTAGGATTTCCAGGCAAGACATGGGAAAATTTCCCTTTTCTGAAACCCCAAGAGCCGACATCAAGCATGTTATAAATTCCCATAATAGGAATGGTGACAATATTGCTAGGAAAAGGTTCCAAGATTAAATCTCCAGCCACGTTAGGTTAAACAGTCAATATTTTTCCTAGAAACCCAGAGAACAGCTTCAGTGGTCTGGAATTGCACACAACTAGTGAACAGCCAGGTTTTCTGAAGACACTAAATTGTTAGGAGCATTAAAAACGATTAGGGGCTATGAAATGCTCCAAGGGGGTGTCAAAATAGCAGATGTCATTCAGTGTGACCAAGTGTAAACTAAGGGGTCCTTGGGACTCTCTGCTCTTGGTTGTTTCCTTACAGATGTTTCATTACCAAACTAGGTAACATCATCAGTGCTAGTAAGGAATGGGTTTTGCTTTCCATTCCTTACCAGCACTGATGATGTTACCTTGTTTGAGTAATAAAATGTCTGCAAGAAAACAACCAAGCTCACAGCGCACCAAGGGCTTCCCATTTCAACCCTGAGCTACAAATATTCTCCTTTATCAAGTGTAAACTGATGTAGATCGCTGCATGAATTTCTAATCATGCATTCAAATTCACGGGATCAGAACTAGCATCCATTGAGATCCTGAAGTAATGATAAACAGTCCAATAAAGATGTTGACATACTGCATATCTGCTGTAAAAGTATCAACAACCTGTTAGGAATAATAAAAAAAACAATGTTGGTAATAGAGATGCCAATTCCCTAATGCCCTTATAGGCATTAATGGTGTAATTGCATATCTGTGCAATTCTATTCATTATACCTCAAAAAATATAGTGGAGCTAGATACTGTGAGGTTCAGGAGAAGGCACTTAAGATGGTCAAGGGGCTGGAACAGCTTTCTTATGAGGAAAGGTTGTGATAAGGGGTGGGATTCTACTGGTTCAGACCGGTTCTATAGAACTGGTTGTTATGATTCTGAACGGGCAAATTGTGCCCCTGGCTGGCCCTGCTGCTCTCCACCTGCCTTCCCCTCCCTGCCCAGTCAGTCCTTATCATGCATGTGTGACATCGCTGACTGTGATCTCCGCTCCCACTCACTCCTTGAGGTATTTCTTTTTCCCCCCTCCCTATGATCAGCTGTTCCGATGATCAGCTATGCCGGGATCCCCCTCGCTGTTTTACTGTTTTGCCCAGGAGGCTTCCCTGAAGCCCAGGAGGCAAAAAGGGGCATGCAGGGGTAGGTGGAGGGGTGGGAGGGGGTTCTGCATACCCGTCGTGCTCTATTTTTTGCCTTCCTGGGCCCCAGGGAAGCCTACTGGGAGCAATAATGCCCCACCAGGAGGCTTTCCTGAGGCCCAGGAAGAAAAAAAAAACAGGGCGGAGGGTTGCTGCAAAAAAAGAGAAGAAGCCACACCCACCCAGTCACATGTCCATGCCCACCTAGCCAGGCCCACCTAGCCATGTTCACAGAACCAGTTGTTAAAAAAATTGAATCCCAACCCTGGTTGTGATATTTGGTATTTTTTTGATTGAGATGTACAAAATTGTGCCATGGTGTGGATAAAACAGAGACAGAGAAGCTATTTTATTTTGTTCCTAAAATGTTAGAACCAGAGGGCACCCAATGAAATTGTATCCTGGAAGAAGGGTTGCATTAATCCATGAGGCTCAACGGCTACTAGTTTGATGGTGTCTTGAAGACCAGTTGGTTGGTCACTGTGAGAAGATACTGTGGGATTAGATGGGCCATGGAATCACTGTTCTTATATTTTGTTGGAGGGTATCAGTATTCTCTATGGGAAGTTTTTGTTTGTTCGACTGGACATGAATGGAATAAATATATAGCCAGGTGGCCACAGTATGATTTGGGAGGATTTTGAATTGCTTGGAACCTAGGAACCTAAAACAAACAAACAAATAAACCAAAAACAATATGTTTTCTTAATTCATGTTGCCTGCTATAATTCATAACCACTTTTGAGATTCCTTCTGTTATTCAATCCATCATCCAAAGTTTCAAGAGTGCCATTACATATCAGCACGAATAAAGCTCCTTAAGATACAATGCAAAAGAAGTTTAGTTTACCATAATTAAATGGAGGAAGGAAGCGTCCAGTCCACTCAGTTGTATCACCTTCCCTCTGGGGAGGTAAGAAATAATCACGTGTGTGTGTGTGTGTGTGTGTGTGTGTGTGTGTATACCTTTTCTTTCTGTGAAATCTGTATATATGATTGAGAACCCTACAAATGAAGGGGAGACATGATAGCAGTGTTCCAATATTTGAGGAGCTGTCTCAGAAACAAGAGTCAACCTATTTTCCAAAATCCCTGAAGGCCAGACAAGGAGTAATGGATGGAAGCTGAGGAGAGATTCAACCTGGAAATAAGGAGAAATTTTTTGACAGTGAGACCAATCAACCAGTGGAACAACTTGCCTTCAGAAGTTGTGGGAGCTTCACCATTGGAAGCTTTCAAGAAGAGATTAGACTGCCATCTGTCAGAAATAGTGTTGGGTCTTCTGCTTGGGTGGGTGGGTGGGTTGGACTAGATGACTTACAAGGTCCCTCCCAACTCTGTTATTCCATTATAAAATCAAGGGTAATTATATGAATAGCTTCTAGGTGTGGAGGAATCCTTTCACAACAAATCATCCAACCATGCTTGAACACAAGGATGGGACAAGCTTGCTAGTCCTCAAACCTACTTTACATGGGTTACCTCCAGTTAAAGGGCATTTAGGAGGAGATAAGCAATATTTATTTTACTCTATATAATTTAATATCCCTGGGGTAACTGGTTGGAATTATATTATGTTCTGCTTAATTATGATCTGTCGAATAAGCCACAGTTAATCCAGCACATTCATTTGTGAAATTAGCTCACAAGTTATCACATAACACATAATGCAAAACAAATCATAGAACAACTAAGTTCATTAAAGCAGAGAACACTTTGAGCTTCCGGTCCCTAAGATCTTTCCATAGGCGTCTCTTGGTAGAATACCTGAAGGACGGTGAAGAAGACACATTGAGTAGTATAGTATACTAGGAAGGCTTATTGAATGCCGGAAAAACCAAAAAAGGCCTACAAAAGAGGACTAAATGAAGAACAAAAAAGAAGCATGTGAAGATAAAGTATTATACAGCCAGTACATTAAAATAATAATAACAGGTAAAGCAGATAATAACAAAACCTAGCAATGACTAAGAGCAGGAAAATTGGAGAAAGAGACAGAGGGGCTAGTTCTGGCTGCATAAGACCAAGCCTTAAGAACAAATACATACAAAGCCAGAAAAATAAAAGAGCTAAAATCATCTGGGAAGTTAGAATTCAAACAGACAGGCACCTGCTGCCTAACACTCCAGTCTTAACAATTCTCAATAAGGAAGACAAAAAAGTATTTCTTAGTGGATATGGCAGTGCCTGGAGACAGCAGAAGAGAAGAGAAAGAACTGGAGAATAGAAATGACAACAACACTTAGACTTATATACCACTTCACAGTGCTTTCACATAGCCCTCTTTAAGCGGTTTACAGAGTCAGCCTATTGCCCCCAACAATCTGGGTCCTCATTTTACCGACCTCGGAAGGATGGGAGGCTGAGTCCACCTTGAGCCGGTGAGACTTGAACTGCCGAATTGCTGGCAGCCGGCAGTCAGCAGATAAGAAAACACAAAACACTGCAAACAGAAATAAACCGTGGGGAAAAAAAAGCAAAGTAATCGATGCCTTGGATGCAATCCCAAATCAACTAGAGCACCACCTGAATGCCATTGGCATTGACAAATTCATCATTAGTCAATTGCAAAAGGCAGCTTTGCTTGGAACAGCTTCCATCCTGTAACAATGCCATTAACCCCATCCAGCAAGATCTTTCTAATCCCAAGAAATAGTACTTGACAGATGGACAAAAATGCTAAATCCAGTCTGACTGTGTGACAAGTCACAATAATAATGATACACTGTTCGGTAAACCTCAGGGCAGATAGAGAATAAATATATTATCTCAGATGGCACCCACTTTAAAAAATGAAAAGAGACATGTATGTTGGTTGCGATCCGCCTGGGTACAACAATTGAAATGTTTGCCTGTTGCATAAATCCACTTGTTCCTCTTGAGATGAGGGGGTTTTTTCCCTCCATTTTTTTTTTCCATTCAGAAGGGCTCACTTTCTTTCACATCAGAATTTAATAGTTTCCTTATGATCCCAGATAATACAGTAAGGTTCTATAGTGATGATTCAGCTTTATACCGAGTATGCTACAGGGTTTTCCCCCTCCAGTGATGCTTTATTTTGCTTTCTTCTTCTGGGACATAAAACTCTGTGCAATCGTTGTCTTAGAATTCAACTGGGAACTTTTGCATGAGGAGTAGCAAAAGAGCCAGATCTGCCACACAAGAGAGAGAAGTTTGTTTCAAAGGAAATTGCGTAGGTTGAATAAAAGGATCGCACTACAGGGGAAGCATCTTAAATGGCTCTTTTTGTCTAGGTTAATGCAGGGGTGTCAAACTCAATTTCAACGAGGGCTTCATCAGCATTATGTTTCCCCCAAAGGCCCAGGAGCTGGATCGCTATGACTAGGTGGGCATGGCTGGGTGGGTTTGGCCAACTCAATATCGCTCATTGGGCACAGCTGACTCGGGACGAATGGGTTGGGATGGAACAAATCGCATCAGCTAACTCTACATGGGACAATTTGGTTCCCCACAAGCTCCTCACCTCCCTAAACTACTGGCAGCCAAGCACATGAATGTGCTAGGTTTTGGTTTTTTTCTTTGGTTGCTGGTTAGGGTGGGCCAAGGCAGCGGGGACTGGCCACTTGCAGTCTCCAAGGCAGCCCTGCGGCCTTAAATTTTGACATGATCTAAACACCTTACGGGCTGGATCTGGCCCGCAGGCCTTAAATTTTGACATGTCTGCCCTGATGGAACCTTTGTTTCATTCAGCAAATTGTCTTCGGTCAGCACTTGGATGTGCTCCATAATAAAAGTAGAAATGTTTTATAATGAACAGTGATAAAGGAAAAGGTTTCCCTGGTCCAGTTGTTTCTGACTGTAGCGGGTGGCACTCATCTCTGTTTCTTAGCCAGGGGAGCCAACATTGTCCAAAGATCCGTCATGTGGTCAGCATGACTGTAAGCCGAGATGTACAGAACACGGTTACCTTCCCATTGAAGTGGTACCTGTTTATCTACTCACATTTGTATGCTTTTGAACTGCAAGGTTGGCAGGAGCTGAGGCAAGTAATGGGAGCTCACCCTATTGTGCGGCGCTCGATGTCAAACCCAGGCTGACAGCTTTCCATCTGATAAGCTTGGAGTCTTTAACTGCTAAGCCATCACACCCAGAGGTAGTATTAAGAGGTTCTGACCAGTTCTGGAGAACCGGTATTGGAAATTTTGAGTATTTCAGAGAACTGGCAAATACCACCTCTGATTGGAGATTTTACAGGATCCTTCCCCACCACGCCCACCAAGCCACGCCCACAGAACCGGTAGTAAAAAAAAATTTGAATCCCACCATTAATTGCACCAACTTGGTAAAGATAAGTTTTATCCATGCCATGGAAGACTATAGCTGTCAGAAGAGTTTCTGAAAGATTTTATGTTGCTTCCTTCACCTGTAATTGTGTGCTATTTAGTTGATGGCAGCTCTTAGTGGACACATAGACTTTCTTCACAATCATGTCCCCAGGCTGGGCATTTAAGTCTTCCAATAATATGCCCATTGCTACTGTAATTGAATACTTCCATCTTGCTGTCTGTTGTTCTCTTCTTCTCGTTGCTTCCATATTTCTATAAAGAGTGAGTTCTTCACATAATATCCAGAAAGTCTGGTCATTGTACCTCAGATGAGAATTCTGGAGTAATTTGTTGCTTGTTTTTTTCACTACTTCTGGTACTTTTAGCAGTGTTCTCCAACACCAAAGTTTTTCCAATAATGTCAATACACTTTCATTTTGAAGTCCAGCTTCATCTTAACATAAGGTGGGCTGCTTACAGTCATAAAAATATGTCTATATGCATACAATTAAAAACTAAGTAATTAAAACCAAACATTAAAACCTAAAGAACATGGGGAATGCTTCTTAAATAGAAGTAAAACATGCTGAAAAGAGGTGGTTTTTTTTTGCATATCCATCCATCCATCCATCCATCCATCCATCCATCCATCCATCCATCCATCCATCCATCCATCCATCCATCCATCCATCCATCCATCCATCTATCTATCTATCTATCTATCTATCTATCTATCTATCTATCTATCTATCTATCTATCTATCTATCTATCTATCTATCTATCTATCTAATCTATCGTCTATCTCCATAATTCTTTAGCTGTTGGTGCATAGATATGATATAATATAACCGCTGGAGCTGTGAGGCCTCAAGCTAGACTTGTTTTGGTGAATATCTCAGCTTTTGTTTTTTTTAATGGACAACAAATACGTTAAACTCAACAGATATACATGTGCTTTTATAACACATAGAAAATCTTACGACTTAAAACCAGAGATTTCCTAAGCAATTTTGCTGCCATGGTTTTGCAAGCTCCCAAGGCATGTGGCCACAGGATCCAGATGCAATCTAATGATTTATTGGCTTATAGTACGGGTATAATAAAATTAGAAAGTATCTCAATTTCTGATTAAGCTGGCATTTAACTGCAGTGATGTATATATATAAAGCTACATCTGTCATCATCCTTTGTTGTCATGGTAAAAATTATGATTCCTTTATGACAGCTATTTTTTCTGTTTTCACATCCCAGTTCATGTATACCACCCAAAAATTCATTTTTCTTGGACCAGTGCAGCTCCTGAATGTTGCCAAGATTCTGAATGCAGCTTTGGAATGGCTGCTGTAGCTAGTATTTTAGTCCTTCTATCTGTTGCATGCTGACAATGTGATCCCTCAATACACCCAGAATATTCTGGTATGAATATAAGGAGAGAAATGTTGGAAAACAAAACCCCCACAGCATTTTGTTTCCACAAATTCCAGTGGTAACTTCAAATGTGGCACTACTGCAACACAAAAGCCTACTCTTTATGAGCATTGATGGTAAAGTAGATTAGGTAGCAGTTGTAAGCCCTGATATCATGGTATCTTAGTATTCAACTGCTTTGAAACCCAATAAATTTGGTACTCAATGCAAAATTTTTGTCCCGGTACTCATCATTTGTTGCTGTTGAATGTGTTGGTGTCGAACTTGTAGCTAGAACTTGTTGGTGTCTGCTGCCTTGTGACTCACTACAACTACACTATTCTTTATGGGAAAACTTTGTTTGTTACTCATTGCATTTCCCATAACCAATTAACAAAGAGTACTGTATGTTTATAATTGACCTTGGGATTTAGCAACTACAACTGGAAAATTGTTACTCTATTTCCTTCCTTCCTTCCTTCCTTCCTTCCTTCCTTCCTTCCTTCCTTCCTTCCTTCCTTCCTTCCTTCCTTCTTTCCTTCCTTCCTTCCTTCCTTCCTTCCTTCTTTCCTCCCTTCTTTCCTGTAAAACAGAATACATAATACTTCCCTTTCATAAGCAACCACAAATGAGATAGGTTGGACTGAGAGAAAGTTACTGCTCCAAAGCAATTTGTGGATAAGTTCTTCTAATTACAAAGTAATTACTCTTATCTCTGTTGCTGATAATTTTATTCCACTGCTACTCCTTCTATAAGTTTAAGACTTTTGAATAAGATGCATTCCAAACTTTTCAAAATGTTTTCTCCATAAATAATTTTCCCAACACATGGAAGCCACAGGTCATAGCATCAACTTCAATGGCACCAAAACCCTAGCCACTATAGAAAACCCTAGCCACAGAATCATCAGAGAAGCCATAGAGATTGAAAAAAGACCAGAAAGCATGAATAGAAGAGATGATTCCACCATGCTGTCAATCATTTGGAAGCCTGCACTCACAAACAAAAAAATCTCCACACCACAAGCCAGGCAAACACCTGGGCACAAACAGATCCCCCCTGATACCTCCAGCTCAAACACACCCCAACCAGGCACCCAGATGAAACCCATCTTCCTAACTAATGATAGCCGTCCATTTACCCGGAGCCAAGCTGCACTAAAGGCCTCCAATAAAGTAACACAATGCTGCCAGCCAATCAAGATACAAAAAGAGCCACAAAACAGACAGAAGATATTAGAAACACCAATCAAGCAGAACACAGCAAACCAATAAACACAGACCAAGACTCCCAACCAATCAGGATGAAGAAAAAACCATTCTGGCACAGCAATAGGCTGCCCCAAATTTAAATTCTTAAGTTTTCGCGGGTACTTACATGTATGGCATTCAGCTTTGTTCGGATATTTTCCCACGTCATTGTAGTTGTGCTTTTAAACTTGTAGCAACGTTTCGGCAGAATCTCATCTGCCATCATCAGGCTTCTGTATAGTGTTCATCTGTGAGTTAGACTTTTATAACTCTATAAAAGTCTAACTCACAGATGAACTTTTTGTCATTCTAGTTAGCTTGTTTAGTGCTAGATTTATGGCATGTCCCAGCCAAACATTTGCACAAAAAATTGTGAAAAACACTAACCCTAACATGAGAGTTTTTGTCCTCCACATGCTTAGATTTCACTGTTTAGGAAGGTAACAAATTAATTGATTAAACACTTACTAACTGATGGTCAAAGTGAGAAAAAAGTTATGAATGCAGAGCATAATCAGTATGAATTTAACGTTGCAAAGGTAAAAAAATAAACCAAATCATTTTCACTGTCTTTTTAACATATATTGAAATATTAATTTTAGCTTGCTTGAAGTGCTGATCTGTTTGTGTACATTTTTTTTGTTCTACAGTTAAACATCACTGTGACACATAATTTGAAATGTACTCCTAACCATTCAAAGAACTGACACTTTTAAAAATGGGGGTGTAACATGCTTTGAACTACAGTATAAGCTTCTCCAGCTTGGCATAACCATCTTTCTTTACTTTCCACATATGCAGGGTTGTGTCAAGTTGCCAACAGAGTTCAGATATCATACGGCTGATTTCTGATGCTGAAAGAAAAAATCTTGTTAATACTTGTTAATGTCTTCGGTGCATAAGTTTGTCTTCGGTGCATAAGATAGATAGTTGATAGATAATATTGATCATATATACAGCTAGCACAACTTGAAACAAAAGTTGTTTTCAAACATCCCTTCCCTTTTTCTGCTCCCCCCAATTTTTTTCTGTAAAAACAAAACAAAAAAAGTAAAAATTCATTGCCATTTAAAATATGAAGCAATATTTTAAAACTATAAGTGATAGTTTACTGACAAATGCCTGTAGTTCTTTCGAATTACTGTTATCTTTCTAATCTTTTCCAATTACCTTCCCTTACTGGTATTGGTATGATTATATCTCTTTGTTGTTTGTGTATACAGTGAGGGCTTCTGCACAGGGGACAAATTCCTTGTGTGTCCAATCACACTTCTCCAATCTCCAATAATTCTATTCTATTCTATTCTATTCTATTCTATTCTTTACCATCATTTCAATTCCAGAATTTTCTGATTGCAAAATATCGGTGCAACAGCAAACAAAATCAAACAAATCCCCAGAAAAAAAATGAATACATCTGCACTATGCAGTAAATTTGCTTTGTAAGCCATCCAGAATAGAGAATACTGAAAAGTTAAGAGGAAAAAAGCTGATCTGGAATTGGGACTTGAATACCTGGATAATCATTCAATTTTTTAAAAAATACCTTAGATTTTTCAGGGCTTTTATAGTCTAAATTCTGTTTATATCACTTAAAAACTGTTTTTTTCCCTTTTGCTTGCAGCTCATAACTGGCTTAGTATCTGAGATAAATCATTAATGAGCATGTAGCAAGATATCTTTTAATGATTAATTAACAGTGCATGGGGTTTTTTGGGGGGGAGAAATGTATTTGTAACATGTCTGTATATCAAATGATAATTGCAATATTAAAAGCCCTCTGATTAAAGCAATTAATTATATGCTTAATTTATTTACTAATTAAGTTTTAATATATGTATAGTTAAGTAACTGCTAATGAGTGTTTTGCACTGGCAAAGCAGCTTCTGCATTAATTACATAGGAATCACTAAAATTCTTCGGTCTGGCTGGAAAATATAACATTCATATTTGAGGGAAAAAAATGGAATAATTTGAGGGAAAAAATAGACAGTTGAGTACTTGGGGAAGATCAAATTAGACCAGCTTTCTACACTGTTTTCATATATATGTTTTTCAAAAATAGGTGCGTTCTGCTCCATCGATAAATTACTTTGTGAACTGTTTTCAGAGTACTTGCTAACCCCTTATACTCATTTTTACATGTACAAACGAGCGTATCTCTTTTTTGTGCATTTTTTTTATTAGATATGACTTTAAACATGTATGTTTCTTCAATGTGTGCAATTGAATGCACACTCTACTTGAACAGTAGCCTGCAGGAATTGGTGAAGTGCAAAACCAACTATAAGAATAATGGCATTTTCCATACTGGTGAACCAAGGCTTGTTTGCCAGATTCTTGTCTTTGCCACATGCATTTCAGGCATGATCCCATATGCAAAAATGGCAACGCTGTACATAAATGTGATCGTATGAATTGGAATTGCTGTGCTCATTTATATCTCCTACTTATTTCAGTCCAGATGGACGCTGCAATGTTACAAGGTATTTTTCTTCCTGTGTTAGAGAACACGTTTTGTTTACTATGTACATAAAGTATAAATTACTTTATGAATTACTTTATAAATTAAAGTCAGGGTGTTTAATGCATGAGAAAGGAGAGATGTCCTGTCTGTTCTATTGTGTGAGGAACTGGCCAAGAACTGTAGTTACCAAAACATGGAATTCCTTAATACTAAATTGTCCCCACATTCCAGAGGGGTCTTTGGAAGAATGTTGGCTTGTCAATAGGGTCTTTTTTTTTTTTAAAAAAAATGAGAATGATTATGATGAGAATTAAAAGCGTTGAGTTATTATTTAGTTTCCAGATATAGCAAATATCTTGAATGGGCATGCGCTGAGTGGTTTGTAAGAAGGGCTACACGTGGCATGTGACATATGACATTTGAATGGCATGTAAATGTGGTATTTGGTTGGCTAGTTGTGGGGGGGGATTGCATCTAACCAAGTGAAGCCAGAGCGGTAGAGAAGAAAAGTGGTGAAAGAAAAATCTTTCTTTAAATAACATGCTCAGGCGTTGAGGGCATCGTTACTTTTAATTCTACATGAACAAAACAAATTAATTAAAAGCACTAATATGAGTGCCCAAGTATTTAATATGCGCGCAGCACATATATTTGCCTTTCTTCGTCGGGGCTCAAGTATTTAACAGTCACTTAAATAATTTCAGCTTGGTTGGGGAATGACTGTTGAAATTGTCTTCCTTATTATTTATTTAATTTGTGTGCTTCTAAACTCACTGAGAGAGGCAATTTGGTGTAGTGGTTTAAGGCACCAAGCCGGAAACTGGGAGACCATGAGTTTTGTCTTGCCTTAGGCAGAAAGCCAGCTTGGGTTTAACCTTTATTCAAAGCCATGGAATGTGTAGAATAAGTCTATGTGATAATCAAGTGTATTTTAGCACTTTGCAGCAACAAATACAGTGGTGCCTCAGTACTTGTCCTTATTTGCTTCCAGGAGGCACAGTGATGGGGGTACAAATGGATGAGTACCAAAGAAATTACGTGACTTACCATGTATCCCTTCGTTTCCCCATGGAGGACTTCTTGTCTGTTCTTTTCCTGTCAGTGACCTTCCCAGCATGGCCAACTTCTTGTCCGCCCTCTGAGACCACCCCCCATTTGCTTCCTGGCATTGCCGACTTCCTGTCCATTCTCCATGGCCATCCCCGCTCATCCTATCACAGCCCATCAATTACCAAAGAAATGATGAGTACTGGGACAACATTTCATTTGTTTCAGCCAGGAAGGACTTCTTGTCCTTTTCCTATGTTAGTGACTTTCCCAACATAGCCAACTTCCTGTCTGTCCTCTGAGGCTGGGACCTTCGGCGAGGAGACGGCACGTGGCTGAGTCCCTCCAGTGCCGTGAGGTCTATGTGTATTTGCTCTGTGTGTACATGTGGATGAAGAAAGAGACAGTCATCGGGGAAGAAGTGGGGAGAGTGAGCAAGGAGCCTCTGAAGGAGGGGAAATGGGATGGAGGTAAGTGAGCAGAGGTCGTTATTCAGCAGGTTCTGACCAGTTCTGGAGAACTGGTAGCGGAAATTTTGAGTACTTCGGAGAACCGGCAAATACCACCTCTGACTGGAGATTTTACAGTATTCTTCCCCTGCCACGCCCACCCAGCCACTCCCATAGAACCAGTAGTAAAATTTTTTTAATCCCACCACTGCTGAGGAGGCCATTTTCACCCTCTCAGAGGCTCGAGGCTCTGAAGTCCACCCCCACCATGGTGCAGGAGGCTGACTAGGCCAGAGGTCTCCAAACTTGGCAACTTTAAGACTTGTGGACTTCAACTCCCAGAATTCCTCAGCCAGCTATGCTGGCTGAGGAATTCTGGGAGTTGAAGTCCACAAGTCTTAAAGTTGCCAAGTTTGAGGACTCCTGGACTAGGCCACACCCACCATGGCCACACCCACCCAGCAACCAGGCAGAGAACCCTTTGCTAAAAATTTTGAAGCCCAACTTTGGTCATAGCTGAACCCAAAAGCCTGAACCCAAAAGATCAAGTGTGTGTGTGTGTGTGTGTGTGTGTGTGTACATGCGTGTATTCAGAGGTGGTATTCAGCAGGTTCTGACCAGTTCTGGAGAACTGGTAGTGGAAATTGTGAGTAGTTTGGAGAACTGGCAAATACCACCTCTGACTGGCCATGCCCCCATCTATTCTCTATCCTCCCGAGTCCCAGGTGATTGGCTGGGTCTTCTTTTGTTGCCCTGCACAGGAGAACGGAGCTGGAAAGCAGGTTAGTGAGGTGGGGAGGGAATGGGGATTTTGCAGTATCCTTCCCCTGCCACGCCCAACAAGCCACATTCCCACAGAACCGGTAGTAAAAATTTTTGAATCCCACCACCGTAAGTGAGCCAACCTGGCAAAGGGTGAGACAGCAGTAGAAACATGCGGGAGCAAGCAGGGCAGTGGGGGGGAGTGAGGTCCTGTTCTCCTTAATGCAATCTGTAGGAGGAACATTGTTACATGGGGTCGTGATGGGTCGGACACAAGTTCACAGCTAACAACAACAACAAAAGAAATTTGGTAGCTGTTTCTTTTGGAAATAGAGACTTACCTGCTCAGATGCTGACACTGCATATTCAAGACTCTGAAAAAGTACAGCGTCTGACTTTTCACCCCAATGACATTTTTCAGTCTTTTTTTTTAAAAAAATCACTCTACAGGTAGTCCTCAACATATGTCCACGATTAGCCTTAAATTTTAGTTGTTAACTGAGACAAAGGAGTTTGCCCCATTTTACGACTTTTCTTGCCAGAGTTGTTATCAACTGCAGTTGATAAGTTAGTAACATTAAGTTACATTAAGTTAGTAACATTAAGTTACGTTAAGTAAGTAAGATTAAGTTACGTTAAGTGAATCTGGCTTCCCCGTTGATTCTGCTTGTCAGAAGGTTCCCCTCTGTTCCTTCCCTGTTGAAGACAGGCACAGGCTGTTGGGAATGACTCTGGGTTGCCTGCATCTCAAACTGAAGTGCACATGATTCCTGTAGTCTGCAATTTTTCTGGAAATCCGTTCGTGTTCCCACATCATTTGAAGGGTGTTCATCCCAAAGTGCACAGCTAAAAGTCTTTTTAGATTGTCAGTCATCCAGGTCATGGTTGTCCCAAAGGTGCCTTTTCAGGAGGCAACTCAAATTACCTGTTTTTCTTTGAAGACATTTCACTTCTCCTCCAAGAAACTTCTTCAGCTCTGACTGGATGGTGGGGAATGGAAGGATTTATACTCCTTGCAGACAGCTGGTCATTTGCATTCATTTTAGAGAGTCGTTGAGGCCACTTGAAGGTTTATCTGTGTCCTCAGGGTTACCTGGGTAGTGTAAATGTGCATGGAGTCTTCTGTAAATGTGCATGGCTGCAGGATGTTTTCTGCCCTGTCTCCTTTCACTGTTGAAGATATCTGTTGAAGACAGATGCAGGCTGTTGGGGATGAGTCTGGGTTGTCTGCATCTCAAACTGATGCGCAAACGGTTCCTGTAGTCTGCAATTTTTCTGGAAATCTGTTCATACTTCCACATCATTCAAAGGGTGTTCATCCCAAAGTAGGTAGCTAAATGTCTATGGAGATTCTCAGTCATCCAAGTCATGATTGTCCCAAAGGTGCTTTTTTTTTTCTTTCCAGGAGGCAACTGGACTTTCTTGGTTTTTTTCTTTTCTTTGAAGACATTTCACTTCTCATCCAAGAAAACTTCTTCAGCTCTGACTGGATGGATTTCTACCCCTTGTAGACAGCTGGTGATTTGCATTCTTTTTAGAAAGTAATTGAGGCTATTTGGAGGTTTATCTGTGTCCTCAGGGTCACCTGAGTAGTGCAAATGTGTGTGGAGACTTCTTGGCTGCAGGATGTTTTCTTCCCTGTCTCCTTTCACCGTTGAAGACAGATGCAGGCTGTTGGGGATGAGTCTGGGTTGTCTCCATCTCAAACTGACGTGCAAACGGTTCCTGTAGTCTGCAATTTTTCTGGAAATCCATTCTGGAGCACTGGACTTTTACTATCCATCTACATAGGCATGTTGGTTGGGGAGGAGGTTGGACATTTTAAGGCAAGTGAGACTACATGCTAGCTTTTCTAAAGTGCACCTGTAAAGGATCGTAAACCGCAATGTTTCCAAAAAGCATAACACAATGTTTCATTTAGCGGTGAGCAATTCTTCTCTGTGGTGCCCTCCCTTCTTTCTCTCTATTTGCCGGTTCCACCACTGATATTTTGTAGCAAAATGTGCTTGTCAATGAAAAAAAAACACCAAAAAACAACCCCCACCCCAAAACCCCCCCGCACATGTCAGGCAGGTTTTAAGAAGGGAGTCTGAGGCAAACCAAAAAGTAAATTATTTAAGTTGAGTTGTAGCTGCGACTTGAAATAATTCTGTTTTAGGGGTTTTCCTTTACATCAGTCTGCCATTGGAAGAGGAGCTCTTGAAAATGTCTAACTATCCTGGCTCTGTCATAACTGGGGCTTGACAGTTCACATCGAAAATTCTGTTTTTTATTTCTTTTCCCAGGAAGGTGAATCAAAGTGACACTAGCAAAGTATTGTTGGCAAGTGCCTTTACCTTTGTTTTCGGGTCCTTTTATAAATTAGCCAGTTGGAACTTTCCTAGACAATATGTTTTTTTTCCCCCAAACTGGGGGCTTTTCTTTTCAGTTACACCGTGCTGCTTTAAAAAATAGTAAGCATCTTTAAACAATGACACGAGGATGGGAGGGAGAAAGAAGGAACAAGCCATTATGTTTGAAGTCAGGAAGAAGCCAGAACGGTGTGGTGGCGCTGAAAACTGGAAGGAAAAACATATCCAAGCATGGATGAAAATCATTATATTAACTGTCAAAAGATAGATGAGTTAGCTACTACAACTGCAAGGCTAATACTATCTGAGAAGGTCATAAGGTGATGCCTTTTAAGACCCAGCTATGAATACACTGGTTGCTTGAAGGATTTTTTTTTTTTTTTTCATATCCTCAGATACAAGACTTCAGGGAAAAATTAGAAAACATTCTTAAACATTTGAAAGAAACTTTAATTCTTTTCAAAATATCTCTTAAGACCCATAGGACTATTATGAACTACATCTAGTTTTATAACATGCAGAATTTTTGATGCAGATTTCTTTGCATACAACAATTTCAATGGATTGATTTGGATTTAGATGTAGCCAGAAACCATGATTTCTTTTCCACTATGGGAATGAGTCACAATATGGCCAAGGTTTGTTATTTTTCACTTCTTTTCTCCTCTTCTTTCATGATCATAAAAAAAAAACACCCAAACACCCCTCCTTTTTTATGACCCTGTAATCCCTTAATTCGGGATAGAGTTGGGGCAATTGGATGGAGCTAAGCGTTTACTGGCCAGATGCCAGTAAATATTTTTGATATTTTTTCTTTGCACCCTAGGAGAAAAATATCTGCTGCTACCTAGGATTGAACTCTCAACTTTCTGAGTGAAAGGCAGGAACCTTCATGGATAGGATACATGCTGCTTATTCTTTCATGATCACAAGAAAAATAAAAATTAAGGCATTATCTACATTATGCTCTATATTTAAATCAAGAAGCATGATTAGCTTAGATCCTGTTTTTTTTTAAATTGTATTTTAAACAAATCATGATTCAGAAGTGTGGTTTGTAAAAAAATTCAGAAACAAAACATTTCAATTTGTTAACGGCTGCGGATGTCCTGCCTGAATTTAATGACTGTATGGATGTGTATTTAATTGGTTTTTAATTGGTTATAAAAATACTTTTACGACCTAGAATTTATATTATACAGCATCTTTCCTAAATGATTAACCAGGTCTCAGGTGCCTGCATTGTAAAGTCTGCATGCAAAGAAATTAACCCTTGCCAACTGATCATCTGAGCTTGGAAATATTGCTGCCATTGTACTTCAAGAGCAAGCTCTGTGTATTTTCATAGCACCTTCTTTACATCAAAAAGCAATTCCTGGTGAATGTTTCTTTGTTAGTGTTTAAATCTTGCAGGTCTTAACTAAGATAGATGGTACTAAGTGTTTTTACTAGCTTGTGCTTCAAAGTGCATGGATTTATTTGTCAAGAGCACCTACATTCTATGTACAGGTCAGAGGTGAAATGCTGCCGGTTCAACCCGGTTCAGTGAACCGGTAGTAAAAAATGCTACCAGTTCAAACGAACCAGTAGTTAAAAAATGCTGCCGGTTGGGCCAAATTGATATTTCCAATGATCAGCTGGATGACGATCAGCTGTGTTGCATGATTTAGATTAGCTAGAAATCAGGAAATCATCGGATTTCTTGCTTTCTAGCTAATCTAAATCGCGCGGCACAGCTGTTCCCTCCCGTCACTGTTGTACTTACCTTGGAAGGCTTCAAAATGCTTCTTTGTTCAGGAGGCTTCCCCGAGGCCAAGTAGGCCAAAAATGGGGCATAGGGGGGTGATGTGAAAGAAAAAAAAGAAAAAAAAGACTTTTGACCCCACCCAGTCACATGACCACCTGGCCATGCCCACAGAACTGGTAATAAAAAATTTGAATCTCACCACTGGTAACAGGTAGTTCTTATTTAAGCAACTGCCTCATTTAAGAACTCTTCACAATTACGATGATGATTTTAAAAAAAACACACTTTTCAACCACACCTTGCACTGAGGACCTTTATAAGTCTATAAAGCAAAGGAAAGCTGAAGGCTATAATCCTAGTGGCAGTTTCACTTAGTGTCTGCTTCTCTTATCAGAGCTGCTGGTCCCAATGAGGACTGGAACCTTCTGAAGGCAAGATGTAATTATTTGGATTTCAGGATGATTGACTGACATTTTATTATTATATGATATTCAAATTTAGGCATAAGAGATGTTATGACCCTCCTTTCTATAGTTTAAATTGGAATATAATGATATGATTCTTTAGATAACCAAAATCTTACGATGCTGCTTATCCTTGACAATTTGGTCACAGATCATTCATTCCTGCTCTCCTCTCTCCAACCAACTTTTGTCATTTTGCCCTGTTAATGTAGGATAATTTATTATATTCTTGCTGACGTGGCTCAATTGGAAATAAGAAATACTTGCAAATCTGCTTTAAATCACCCAAACTGCTTGCAATAGATCCCAATCTCTGCCCTGTCTCCTACTGTTCAGCCATGACCGCAAAGAGCATTTTGGGGTCAGAGAGAAATTATTTCACATAATTTGCTATCTAATTAGTATTTTTTATCTACCGTGCCACCATTTCATCCAGAGTCTTTGGCATGTAAAGTTGATCCTCTGCTTTCCTGCGATACTCTTCTTTCTTTCTTTCTTTCTTTCTTTCTTTCTTTCTTTCTTTCTTTCTTTCTTTCTTTCTTTCTTTCTTTCTTTCTTTCTTTCTTTCTTTCTCCTTCCTTCCTTCCTTCCTTCCTTCCTTCCTTCCTTCCTTCCTTTTATTTATTTATTTATTTATTTATTTATTTATTTATTTATTTAATATAGCAAAATAACAGAATGACAGAACAGCAGAGTTGGAAGGGACCTCCAATATACAAAACTCACCAATTTGCTGAAGATCCATAACCTCCACTACCTGTTCTCCTGGTGTATATGGAGGGCACCAAATTTAAGAATGCTGATATGAAAGTTTAGCAAAGCTGCTAACACAGCCCTATAGTTATTTTAAGAAAACAGAGTCTTCTTGTCCAACCCAAACCATAACATTACATTTCCTTCATATTAAATACTTGGCTACCTGATTTCTTTTCTTGCCAAGTTATCAACCCCCCAGAAGAAGAAGAAAAAAATGCTCTTCACAGATCATATTTATCACCATACGAAGGATGCAATTTATCGTATATAAATCATATATTCCCTGCCCTACTTCTGTATTGTGGCGTCTTTCTTTATGTCTGTGGAGAGAGAATTATAATGACGCGCATTTCCAGTGCTGCTTCTTGAGATTGGTATGTAGATAGTTGTATATGGAAACCTCACCTCTCTTCTCCTTCTAATTGACTTTATCAATATATGAGGTAATGTAGGCCTGGCCAGTTCATTAAGGTTAATTTGTTGGAGGGAAAATATTAGAAGCATTAATTTGGAGTGGTGGCTAATGGGAAGCTCCCCAAGCCAGCCTCTCGTTCCATCATTAGCATCGGCTCAATTATAACTCACGCCCAACTGTTTTTTTACACAACCTGATAGAATCAATGGATGTGATGAGTTGACAAGGTGCTTTATCCTCCCCCCCTTCCCTTTCCCCTCCTTTTTTTTCCTTTTTTTTTTTGCATTTTGTCATCTGGCTAATGCACATGGCTTAAAGGCATTGGCATCCATAATGCGAGGGCAGTTTTGCAGGCAGCCTGGAAGAAGCTGGAGCTTGCAAAGGGCCATTTCCATAAAATATTAATGCCATTGAAAAATACACTGGGGTTGAAGGCTTGTCTGCGTGGCGGAAGGTAAAAAAAAAAATCCATTCTTCCTCGGCTTTCTGATGACTGTAATTAGCAGCCCTAATTAAAAATTCAAACTGGGTGTATATTTGAAAGCATGAATCTTCGCCCAGCGTCATGTTTATTTCCTTTTGCAAAGTATTTTATTTTACCCTGCTAATTGAACGGGGGTCTTTCCATTGCTTTTGACAGACACAGCTGGCTGGATCCAGTTTATGTTTCTAGTGGTCTCCGCAGACTGCTTCTTTTTGTAAGCAATAAAACATCTTTAAAAAACATGTATATGCTCTCTGCGAGCCATTAGCTCTGTTTCGTCCACAAAGGCTACACATAGACATGTATACACACACATGGACACAGAGAGAGAGAGAGAAAGGGAGAGAGAGAGAGAAAGGGAGAGAGAAAGAAAAGGAAAGAGAGAGAAAGGGGGAGAGAGAAAAAAAGAGCGAGAGAAAGGGAGTGAGAGACAAAGGGAGAGAGAGAAAGGGAGAGAGAGAGAAAGAGAGAGAAAGAGAGAAAGGGAGAGACAGAGAAAAGGAGAGAGAAAGGCAGACAGAGAGGGAGAGAGAAAGGGAGAGAGGATAAATACTAGAGTTCTTTTTATTTATTTTGTTTGTCAAGCATGTATGAGAAAACAAGTATAAGTATGAACATAACATATAAACATATAAGTATAAACAGGAAAAAGTATTTACATAATAAATGAGTATGAATAAATTGGAACAGTAGGACAGGGACAGTAGGCATGCTGGTGCGCTTATGCACTCCCCCTTACAGACTACTTAGGAATGGAGTGAGGTCCATGGTAGACAGTTTAAGGTTAAAGTTTTGGGGGTTTGAGGATGTAACAACAGAGCCAGGTAGCGAATTCCAGGCATCGACCACTCTGTTGCTGAAGTCATATTTTCTGCAATAGAGTTTGGAGCAGTTTACTTTGAGTTTGTATCTATTGTTTAGCCGTGTGTTATTTATATTATTATATACATTATTATATAATTATAATGAGACTCAGGTCAGAAATTTAAATAAATACCTGGGCAAGATCCTAGCCCTATTTCCACTTACTTGGGAGTAAATGCATTTTCACCTTGTCACTTCTGAAATACACACCCATAATGAAACAGTAATAGATTCCTACTGGTTAACAATGGAAAACGTAAGTGTCTATGGTGGTTCTCAATCATCCAGATCATGATTGTCCCAAAGGTGCTTTTTTCCCCCAAAAGACAACTGGACTTTTCAGAAGAAGCAGCTTCTTGAATGAGAAACAAAATGTTTTCAAAGGAAAAGCCAAGAAAATCCATTGCCTTTTGGCAAGAAAGCACCTTTGGGACAATGGAAACCGTAACAACTTTATAAAACGTAATAACAGCAGGAAGTTATAAGATAAACTATATAATATAAACTTTTACCTAATATAAACTTTTAATTCCCCCTAGTCAAGAGTGCCCTAATTCTCTCATTCCCTCTAAGTTCTCTGGAAGTGTTCCATCTTTAATAGCTTTTGAAAACCTACCAGAGTAGCTACTAACCTGTCCTCAAGAGGGAGACAATTGCAAATATTTCAGATTTAACATTTGTTTGATTTCAATGTACCGAACAGACTTCAGTGGTCCTATTTAAAACAGCTTCTTCTAACTTGACCTCCTTATGGTGGGCTAGATGGCCTTTTCAGATTCCAAAATATATGCGGTGTGGGAAGAAATATCCATCTGATTCAGTTCCAAGCTGAGAGAAAAACACTGGAAACATGGAGGCTGATTGGAAAAAGGGTTTAATGATGAAGCAGATGGATTTGTGGTTCTGGGCAGCTGATCAAGATGGAATTGAGAGGAGGGGGATTATACCTTCTCTGGGCTTTGTATTTGAGCTCCCTGTCCCTGTGCAAGAACACGTATTCAATTGGCTGTTGCCAGATTCCTATGGGGTCATGTAGGGGTTACGTAGGGGTCAGAGCTGGCTCCATAGGCAAAAGAGGAAATGCAAATCCTAGGTGCTTGTCTGAGCTAAGTTTGGTTGAAGTTTGGACTGCTCTGAGGGTGATGCAATGACTGAAATATCCTTAGGAGTTTGTGCAATATAGTGAGCTCTGTGTCTTCTGCTAAATAGTAGTGGGTTAATCCTATTATATCCTGAAGGATTATGTCTTGTTCTTCTTAATCCCATCATCCTGGAGCTGAAGGTCTTTTGTTTTGTAAATAAGCTGGCCCAAGCTTTTTTAATGGGCACAAAATATCTGGTGGCGGGGTGCTATTAAGAGTGAGTCTGCTTCCTGCCTCTAAAAAAACATGTTATTCCATTTCTCATTTAGGGAAATATAATATTCTGCCCTTTTAATATTCCTCAAAATATTTCATTCTTGGGGGGGCGGCTTCCCATAGTGGTCTTTGCTAAAGGTGGTCTGTTCAATCTCGCTGAGATCATGCTAGGTTGGAAGACACTGACATAGTAACATAGAGGTGGAAAAATATAGTCCCTTTATGACTTGTGGACTTCAACTCCCAGAATGCCTGAGCCAGCATGGCTGGTTCAGGCATTCTGGGAGTTGAAGTCCACACGTCATAAAAGGGCCTTTGTTCCCAACTCCTAAAGTAACAAGTCCCACTGTGTCCAACAGGTTTACTTTCTGCAGGCCAAGCGTATGTCACAAAAAAAGTGGAATTATTTTTCATCTCATTAAGGAACATCATTGACAAAGGAAATTATGCATAAAAACAACAATAATGACAACCCTCTCTTATGCCTTGGTAAGAGCACACTTGGGATATTGCATCCAGTTTTGGTTACCACAATATTAAAAAGATGTTGAGACTCTAGAAAGAGTGCAGAGAAGAGCAACCAGGATGATTGGGGTACTGGAAGCTAAAGCACATGAGGAACGGTTGCAGAAATTGGGTACTTCCAGGGGTGGGATTCTACCGGTTTGGACCGGTTCTATAGAACCAATTGTAATGATTCATCAAATTGTGCCCTTGGCTGGCCCCGCCCCGCTCCTCTTTCACGGCCCCTCCCCTTCCCACCCAGTCAGTCCTTATCATGTACACGCAACATCGTGCGCATGCCTGACCTCGCTGACTGTGTTCTCTCCTGCCCAGTCACTCCTTAAGGTATTTCTCTTTTTTCCCCTCCCGACGATTAGCTGTTCCAATGATCAGCTATGCCGGGATCCCCCTTGCTGTCTTATTGCTTTGCCCAGGAGGCTTCCCTGAAACCCAGGAGACAAAAAGAGGTGTGTGGGGGTGGGTTGGTGGAGTGCTGTGCGCCCCCCCCCCATGTGCTCCATTTTTGGCCTTCCTGGGCCCCGGGAAGCCTTCGGGAGTAAAAGCTTCCCCCAGGAAGCTTCCCTGAGGCCCAGGAGGCAAAAAAATGTGGGTGGGTGGGTGGGGAGGTTGCTGCAAAAAAGAAGACACGCCCACCCAGTCACATGGCCATGCCCACCTAGCTGTGCCCACGTAGCCACGTCCACAGAACTGGTTGTCAAAAAATTTGAATCCCACCCCTGGGTATTTCTAGTCAATGATGGGCTGTTTTCAGTTTGGATTGGTTTGCCGGTACTGGTAGTTCTGGCCCCCGGATGGGCCCGTCCCCACGGTGTTACCCCATCCTATATGTCTCACTCTCTGGCTCGCTCACCCAGCCCACACAGTCCAGCTGATTTTCGCACTTCGCTTTTTCTACTCATTGCGGCGGCCGTGCGCTTGAAATCGCTGTGTGTTTGCAGCCACAAGCAAGCGCAAATGATGCGCGCGTGCTGACATTTTCGGTTCTGCACTAGACGAACCGGTTGTTACATTATGTGCAGCCCACCTCTGCTTCTAGTGGAATGAAAAGAAGGACTAGGGGGTGACACGATAGCAGTCTTCCAATGCCTAAAGCCACAAAGAAGAAGGTGTCAGCCTATTCTACAAACCACTAGAAGGCAGAATGAGAAGCAATGGATGGAAATTAATCAAGGAGAGAACCAACCTAGAACCAAGAAGAAATTTCCTGATCGTTATAACAATTAATCGATGGAGCGAGTTGTGGGTGCTCAGAAATTGTGGGTGCTCAGACACTGGAGGTTTTTAAGAAAAGATTGGACAACCCTTTGCTTGAAAGGCATAGTGTCTCAAAGGTCCCTTCCAACTTTGTTAATCTGTTTTTCTGTCATCATGGTTAGCTTGCATTTCTGTGGCTGTGACATATGAATGTATACAATAATTATTTGATTTATTTATTTATTTATTTATTTATTTATTTATTTATTTATTTATTTGATTTGCCAATTGTTTACAAGATAATAAGTATAAGTGTATACATAGTTGTGAATACATGAAATGGGTACATATAAGAAAAATAAAAGAAGAATAAGAGAAACAATAGGACAGGGACGGTAGGCACGTTGGTGCGCTTATGCACGCCCCTACAGACCTCTTAGGAAAGGGTGAGGTCAATAGCAGACAGTCTAAGGTTAAAGTTTTTGGGGTTTGGGGAAGAAACTACAGAGTCGGGTAGAGTATTCCAGACATTGACCACTCTATTGCTGAAGTCGTATTTCCTGCAATCAAGTTTGGTGCGGTTAACTTTGAGTTTGTATCTATTGTGTGCTCTTGTGTTGTTATGGTTGAAGCTGAAGTATTCATTGACAGGTAGGACATTGCAATGTATGATTTTATATACCATGCTTAAATCAGACCGAAAACGGCGTAATTCAAGGTTTTCTAGTTCTAGAATTTCAAGTCTGGTGGCATAAGGTATTCTACAATGAGTAGAGGAGTGAGAACTCTTCTTGTGAAATATTTCTGGACTTTCTCAATTGTGCTAATATCAGATACGTAATGTGGGTTCCAGACTGATGAACTGTATTCGAGTATTGGTCTAGCAAATGTTTTGTATGCTCTGGTTAGTAGTGTGATATTACCAGAGAAAAAGCTACGTAGGATTAGGTTAACAACTCTTAATGCCTTTTTGGCTATGTAGTTGCAGTGGGCTCTAGCACTTAGATCATTAGAGGTGAGTATTCCAAGGTCCTTTACAGAGCTTGGGTCATCAACAAGATCTTGACTATTCAGCTTGTATTTTATTTTCTGATTTTTTTGCCAATATGTAAGACAGAGCATTTATTTGTTGAGATTTGAATGTTTGACCATTCTGATACATAGTCAAGATCTTTTTGTAGGGTAGCAGTATTGTCTGTGGTAATTGAACAGCTTTACATCATCAGCGAAAAGAACGCAATTGCTCTTAATATGATCACAGAGGTCATTTATGTAGAGTATGAAGAGAGTTGGTCCTAGAACACTGCCTTGGGGGACACCACTATTGACAGGTACGGAATTTGATAGGACGCTCCCAATTTTGACCATTTGTTGTCTGTTTGCCAGGAATGCTTCTATCCAGTTATTCAGTTGTCCAGAGATACCATAGGATTTTATTTTTAGGAGTAGTTTGTCGTGTACCACTGAATCAAAGGCTTTACAGAAGTCTATGTAGAGTGCGTCTATTGCTTTGCCCTGGTCGAGTTGTGTCGTCCATATGTTTTTGCAGTGTAAGAGTTGCAGATTACAGGATAGTTTTTTTCTGAAACCAAATTGTTTATTGGAGAGTAGGTTGTTTGTCTCTAAGTGGAGGATGATGGATTGGT
The DNA here is from genome assembly GCF_049901735.1 of Notechis scutatus. NCBI lineage: Eukaryota > Metazoa > Chordata > Lepidosauria > Squamata > Elapidae > Notechis > Notechis scutatus. The sequence continues at coordinate 102,184,637 of NC_142013.1, read as the reverse complement.
TAATAATTGATTCCATGACTTTACAGGTGACGCAGCATAAGGAGATTTATTCTTGTCCTTCACTAATTGAATACACAACATGTTGCCTTAACCTCCTATTTCTCAGATTTGTTCTTTGTTCCTAAAGCTATAAACCTGTGATTGAAAGGGTCATTCTGACTGTGATGCTAATTAACAGCTTGGTGTGTACGTTATTTAAGCACCATACATACCATAAGCCTGCTACATAGGATCTACAGCATTTCTTTTGCGTGAAGAAAAGATTCTCGTTGGACTGTGTTAGGGTTTTTTTTTTATTCCAGGAAAAGCCAGGACTGACCTGCATTGCCCTAGATATCTTCTTTTGTTTTAATTTATTATAATTTAATTTAATATTAATTTATATTACTTCGCTTGCCCAGTTTTGTGAATTCCATAAAAAAAATTAGAATCTCTTCATTTTGTGTGGATTCAGCCTGTTGCATTCAAACACTTACATACATTAAGAGGATTAGATAATGTCAGTTTAGAGAACGGTGTAATACGTTTTTCTCTTAAAAGCTTAAAAACCTTTAACTATTTTCATAATATATCAGTTTTGCATAATTAAACTACGAGGATCAATATTTCTATTCCTTTTGGTAGTGGGAAAAAATTAATTCAAAGCCTTCCTTCCAATCTCTATTTTCCAAGACATTTCATTATTTGGCTAAAGCTGTGATAGGCAATAAAATGGAATAAATAGTAAGGATTTGGTAGAAAAAAGCAAAAATTTTGATTTTGAAACCTAAATTGTAAAAAAGTTTTAAACGGAAATCAGAAAATGAACTTTCTGTGTGACTTCTGTGATAAAATTAAAATCAATTAAGACATGTTCATGTTTTCATTTAATTTCATTTAATCTTCTTATTTGAAAAATGTCACCAGCTTAAACATGTTACTTCTTCATTTTATTATTAATAACATGACATTGTATATTTTAATGCACTACATATATCAGTAATTAAGATCATAATTAATTAATAAATAAGGGTGGGTTTTTTTGAAAAAACAATATCAATTTTCCTTTCTGGAATCTCTTGAGTAATAGTTTGACAGGATGAAGGGCAGAACAAATGTTTGAAATAAAAGATGCATATTAATTCATCCTTGGGCAATCTGAAATGCATATTGCACTAAGGAAGCACAAGTAAACTTAAATAGGCTTGCCTTGCCTATCAACCCTTTTTTCATATGCTTGTCCAGAGATTATAAGGATTATTTCTTGGCATAGCTTTGGCAAGTGCAGAATTCATACATAAGAATTTTCCCATTCACTGACATCCTTCCACAAATTAATTTATGCAATAGGATTTAGATCAGAGACAGGCTATATAACCTGTTGCTCTGGCTTGCAAAATCACATTCTCAGGATCCTTCTGTGGATGTTCTAAATAAAAAATAATAGCTTTTCCTAATGAATAGCTATAGCAACAGCACTTAGACTTATAAACTGCTTTACAGTGCTTTATAGCCCTCTCTAAGCAGTTTTACAGAGTCAGTCTATTGCTCCCAACAATCTGGGTCCTCATTTTACCCACCTCAGAAGGATGGAAAGCTGAGTCAACTTCGAGCCTGATGAGATTCGAACTGCCAAATTGCAGGCAGCCGGCAGGCAGCAGAATTAGCCTGCAGTATTGCCCTCTAACCACTGCGTCACTGTGGCTCATGAATAACGATAAATTGATTTAAATGTTTTCAAGATATATAATTGTCTAGTCTAGTGCTAACAGGGCTATATACATGAGGATGTATTCAGAAAATGGGTCCATGTTAATCTTATAACTTCTGAAGAAATGCATAATGGTGATTGGCATCCTTACCAGCAGGAGATGTAATTAAAGTTTTCTAAAAATATATATATATCAGAATTTGGACCGCTTCTGAACTTCGTGCTTTTGAAGTGGAAAAGAATGAAACTTTGATTTTGGGTTTTACCGAGTAGATGAGGGTTTCATTGAGGACTGCATCAGGGTTGTATTTGACTTTGGGGGCCGGGGTGGGCGTAGTCAGGGTGGGTGTGGCCAGCTTCACATCACTCGTGTCGGGGGGCGCTTGTGGTGGTCTGAGCACTCTCCCAGAGAAAATGGGCTCACAATCTCCATTTTCAGCCCTGACAGCCTCCTGCAGCCCTCTTGACAGTGAAAACGGAGCTCGGGTGGGCTGGGTGTGCCTCCCTGGGCCCCATTTTTTTTTTTACCTCAACAGCCTCCTGTAGCCCTCTGCTAGCAAAAACGTAGCTCCAATTTTGCTGGAAGAGGACTGCAGGAGGCCATCACAGCCAAAAATAGGACCCAGGGGGCATGCGCACAGCCCTCCCAAGCTCCGTTTTCGCTGGCAGAAGCACTGTGGGCCGGTCCTGAGAATGGGACGTTTCCTCTCCTACCTTTGGCCACGCCTCCTTCTCCACCAGTGCTTCTCCTCAGGGGATTCTCCTCAAACTTTTATCCTCAGTTGACATGCCCCCGCCCATTAGCCCTGGGCAATGGGCCATGGCCCTTCCATCCCACATGCTTTGGCGCTGCCAATTCACCAAAGCATGGTTCATCCTGGGTTTTTTGCCATCCAGGACAGTTAGCACCAACCCTGCCCCGCTCTTCCCTTTCCTTCCTTACTTACCCCCTCCCCTCCTTCTCCTAAAAGGCGTTTGGCTTTCCTAAAGCCATTTGGCTGCAACCCCTTGCCCAAACCTCACCACCAAGATCACGCTGTGGCTTTCTTTCTTTCTTTCTTTCTTTCTTTCTTTCTTTCTTTCTTTCTTTCTTTCTTTTTTTCTTTCTTTCTTTCTTTCTTTCTTTCTTTCTTTCTTTTCTTTCTTTCTTTCTTTCTTTCTTTCTTTCTTTCTTTTCTTTCTTTCTTTCTTTCTTTCTTTCTTTCTTTCTCTTTCTTTCTTTCCTTCCTTCCCTTCCCTCCCCCTCCTTCTTTCTTTCTTTCTTCTTTCTTTCTTTCTTTCTTTCTTCCTTCCTTCCTTCCTTCCTTCCTTCCTTCCTTCCTTCCTTCCTTCCTTCCTTCCTTCCTTCCTTCCTTTCTTTCTTTCTTTCTTTCTTTCTTTCTTTCTTTCTTTCTTTCTTTCTTTCCTCTTCCTCTTTTCCCCTTGGATGAAGCTGGTGTACTTATCTCCCCCTGCCGTTCTTCCCTTCCCTTGCTTACTTACCCCCTCCCCTAAAAAACCCTAAAAAGAGTTTGACTTTCCTAAAGCCATTTGGCTGCATCCCCTTCCCCAAACACCACCACCAAGATTGCACCATGGCTTATGGCTGCCGGCATTGGCAGCTAGCTGATGGGGTGGCGCAAAACCTAGGACGAACCGTGCTTCGGCGAATCGGCAGCACTGAAGCTCCTGGGACGGAGGGGCCGTGGCCCATTGCCCGGGGCTAATGGGAGGCGGCATGTCAGCCGAAGGGAAAAGTTTGAGGAGAATCCCCCGAGGAGGAACACTGGCAGAGAAGGCCAAGGGTAGGAGAGGAAAAGTCCTAGGCCCCCAGTCCTTCACTGTTTCCAGGGCAGCCCCATGGGCCAGATCTAAGCACCCCACAAGCCAGGTTCAGCTCCCGGGTCTTGAGATTGACAGCCCTGGAGTAGATTGATAGATCTTTACAGAAATGGCTTGTTCATATTATTATGAAAAAGCAAACAGTTCTGATTTGATGTTAATGCCTTATTTTACTGCAACAGAGAGCGTTGGAAGTCAATGCTTCTTTTTCTTTTTTCTTATCTTTCTTCACTTCTCTTCCCCCCTTTCCCCCCCTCTTTCTTTTCTATTTATTTTTGTATTTTGCAATTTGCAATATTTTATAACTCAATAAAAATGTTAAGCTGAGAAAAAAGATTACAAATAAAAAATAAAAATCAGAACGAGCCCTGGTGGAGCCCTGGTGGTTAAAGAGCAGTATTGCAGGCAAACTCCGCCCACAGCCTGGAGTTCGATGCTGATGAGGCTCCAAGGTTGACTCAGCTTTCCATTGGTAAAATGAGGAGCCAGATTGTTGGGGGCAATAGGTAAATAATGCTTCAACGTTGTAAAATTTCCCAGAGGGTGCTGTAAAATGCTATATAAACCTAAATGCTATTGCTATGAAGGAAGCGCATTTTTCAATGCACTTTTGGTTACAAATACTGAACGGATAGGCACAGCAGGGGAAACGATTATGTCCAGATGTGCATGCGAGGCCATAAAAATAGTACAATGTTTTTGTCATTGCAAGGTCACCTCAACCCTTCTGCACTTATCTTTTAGGAAACTTTGTGCTGGTTTTTTACACTCTAATACAACCAGCAAATAGAATTGAGCATGATACAAAGATCCTGAGCATGATACAAAGAGGCAGCTTTATAGAAACTGGAATAGTTTTGTCTTTATGTGTTTCTGTGTGTTCAATAAATCTCTACTTGTGATCGCGGATCAAAAGGTATTTTTTTCTGAAAAAATATTTTTATTTGTTTATTTATGTCTTTTATGATATTACACAATATTATGTATCTTGGCAACATTTTCTTTCTTTCTTGGCTACTATTATGCACTTTGGTTACTTTTTCTTTCATCTCTCCTTCTTTCCTTCCTTACTTCCTTCCTTCCTCCCACCCTCCCTTCCTTCTTCCTCCCTCCCTCCCCCTCTCCCTTCCATCTCCCTCCCTCATTCCTTTCTCCCTCCCTTCCTGCACTTCCTGCCCTCCCTCCCCTCCTCCCTCCCCCCTCCTTCCTTCCTTCTTCCTTCTTCTCCCTTCCTGCTCTTCCTCCCTCCCTCCCTTCTCTCCTTCCTTCCTCTTCCTCCCTTCTTCCCCTCCTTTTTCCCTCCCTCCCTTCCCTCCTCCCTTTCACCCTTTCCTTCCTGCCCTTCCTTTCTGCTTTCTCTCCTTCCTCCTTTCTTCCTTCTTCTCCCTTCTTGCCCTCCCTCCCTCCCTCCCTCCCATCTCTCCTTCCTTCCTTCTTCTCCCTTCCTTCCTTTTTCCTCCCACCCTCCCTCTTTCTCTCCCTCCCTCCCTCCCCTCCTTTTTTCCTTCCTTCCTTCCTTCCTTCCTTCCTTCCTTCCTTCCTTCCTTCCTTCCTTCCTTCCTTCCTTCCTTCCTTCCTTCCTTCCTTCCTTCCTTTTCCACAGAGAGGCAGCTTTTATGAGTTGCCATCTGAGGTCCCCTTTTCTCAACCTAACAACCTTCAAATACAGTGACTTAACTCACTGAATTCTCAGCCAATATATTCTTCAGCATTTGTCATAGTTCTAACACATCTGAAGGACCCAGCTGAAGGTTGATTGAGTCCTTGAAAAAACTAAAGTCTTTTCCAAGTTGTGTTCAGCTCCTATTAACTGTAAACAGTACACATATCTATGAAATATTCTTGACAAAATATCATATTTACTGGACCCAAAGGGCCCTGCATCCCCTTCTGGGCCATTATTGGGTAATTTCCTTACCTAAAAATGAGAAACAGAACAAAAAAAGCAGTGGGAGAAAATTCTGACATCCTGCTGGTTTTCCCTGTTACCTTTCCTTGAAAAAAGCTGGCAGGGCATGTTGGAAATGAGTGTCATACAAAACCCCCAAAAAAAAAAAAAAAAAAAAAAAAAAAAAAAAAAAAAAAAAAAAAAAAAAAAAAAAAAAAAAAAAAAAAAAAAAACCACAAAAAAAAAACCCCCCACCCCAAAAAAAAAAAACCCCCCCCACCCACAAAACCCAACCCCCCCCACAAAAAAAAAAAAACCCCCCCCCCCCCCCCCCCCCCCCCCCCCGTTCCCCTCGCACATACATGCTAGTCATTTCCGGATCTAGGGGGTGGTGCTCATCTCCATTACAAAACCAAAGAGCCAGCGCTGTCCTAAGACGTCTCCATGGTCATGTGGCCAGCATGAGTAAATGCCGAAGGCTCACGGAACGCTGTTACCTTCCCACCAAAGTGATCCCTATTTTATTACTTGCATTTTTTACGTGCTTTCCAACTGCTAGGTTGGCAGAAGCTGGGACAAGTAACAGGAGCTCACTCCATTACAGGGTGCTAGGGATTCGAACCACCAAACGGCCGACCTTTCTGATCGACAAGCTCAGCTCTTAGTCACTGAGCCCCCATGCGCACATGCGCGCATGCACACACACACACACACACACACACACACACACACACACACACACCTATATCTCTATCTATACCACTGTCTATTTTGAATACGTAATAGAAAGAGGTAACTTATGAATTCACAAGGTTGATGCTATATGGAACAAAACTGGGAGTCAGGGATCCCAGATTTTTGACACATTCTGTAAAGTAGCCCATTTGAGGTATGTTTATTCGGAAATTGTTGTGATGCACCATTTTTGCCCAGTGGAAGGTTGCCAACCATTAAACAAGTGTGAAAGTTTTAGTGTCATTTTCTTCATCAGGGATAGTGTTGGAATTGATCAGTCTAGCCAAGCCTTTACTATTCCCCAAGTTCCAACTAAGTAGGCTTTGATTAAGATCAAACTTCAGAGATTATTTGGAAGAATGAACATTGCAAAATCATAACACCTTTTTGTTCCTCCTTAAAGCAACTGTGCCTCTTTTTTTGCTTCTTTCTGATCCCGATGAAAAATGGAGTTATTTTAAAGTTGCATTCAAAATACACTGCTTTAATGTTTTGATTTGTTAATGCAGGGGTCTCCAATTCACCGGGCTGCAACCAGTACCGGTCCATGGCTTGTTGGGAACCTGGCCAATCAAGTAGAGGGCAGGCATGCAAAGCTTCATCTGGGCATGTGCGGGACCTAGGTTGTGTGTGAGAAACCATCCTCCCTTTTCCTGCTTCTGCTCCTAGAAGATATTTTTTTCCTTCTGAAACCAGTCCCTGGAGCCAGACAGGTTAGAGACTGATGTGTTAATGCTTATTCATCTTGGTCTTAATGCCTATTCATCTTTTTTTTTTTAAAGGCTTGCACAGATTCATGAAATAGAGCATGACTGTATCAAAAGTAAACCACTCAACCCAATACTCAGCTTTTACCCTCAACCACAACCCTACCTCAACCCATCCACCATCACCCAAGACTAGGCACGCACGCCCCCAACTACCTCAATTCCAACTTCTGCCGGCCTTAAATGCAAACTACTCAATGCAAGAAGCCTCGTGAATAAAATACCTGAATTTCTCTTCCTCCTAAATATGGCTAACTTCGACATTATATTTGTCTGTGAAACATGGCTCAATGCATCTCTCCCGACTCCATTACCACAGTAAGAGACTATCATGTTTACAGATCAGATCGTGAAAATCGTCGAGGAGGTGGAGTTGCTATATTCTATAAAAATCCTTACATCTAAAAAATATCCAAGTTACCCAGGAGTTTGCCCTTCCTGAAACCATCATCTGTGAACTATCCTCAAATATCACAATTCGATTCTTACTATGTTACAGAGCACCTGATTATGACATCGAACATGTAAACAAGCTAAATACATTACTAACATGGGCTGCATCCTGCCCATACCCTTTTATCCTTCTTGGTGATTTCAATCTACCTCATATTAACTGGACCCTAAATGATTGTACAACTGAAATCATACACACAACCTTCTACAATGCTATTACAAATCTGGGACTGGAACAACTAGTAACCAACAACACTAGACTAAACAACTGCCTCGATCTCATCTTCTGCAACAGTTTGAACCTAATCTACGGAATACAATCTAAAGAACCCTTTTCCAGTAGTGACCACAATATGATCGACTTTTGTCTCAACATACATCCACACAAAAATCACCACAATGATGTAATCCCCTATTGTAACTTCAAAAAAGGCAACTATGATCTTATAGACAACGATCTCTCATCCCTTGATTGGCAATCTCTATTCACTGGATGCAATACCGTTGAAGACCATTATAACATATTTTTACTTGAAGTCAAAAGAGTTATCAAACTATATGTACCAACAACAACTCCCAAAACAAAACAAAAAGCAGATTACCCATATCAATAAGGAAACTTCAATCCAAAAAGAGATCACTCTGGCGGAAAAACAAATCTGGTCACGTTGCCAATTTCAAAAACCGATACAAAAATCTATGCCACCAGATAAAGACCGAATGCACCAATTATCACATTAAACAAGAGGAAAACCTTCTAAGCACCAATTCCACCCGCGCTTTTTACAATTTTGTAAACAACAAACTAAAAGACTCAAGGTCCATCCCTCCCTTGATAGGACCTGATGGTAAAGACTGCTGCAACGCGACACCATTAAAGCCAACATCTTTAACACATTCTTCGGCTCAGTATTTGTAAACAGCAATGGATCATGCCCAATATTTCCTAGCCGTACCACAGATAACAACAATGATCTAATACATATCGATTTCACAGAAGACAATGTTGAAAAAGCAATACGCAACCTAAAACCATCTCTATCTATTGGACCGGATGGAATATGTGCCTACTTCTTAAGAAAGCTATCCTCTGCCATAGCCAAACCTCTAAGCATAATCTTTGAAAAATCTTTCAGAACCAGCTCCTTGCCCAACCTATGGTCACAAGCCACAGTCATCCCCATCTTCAAAAAGGAGACCCAAGCCTAGTTGAAAACTACAGGCCAATCTCCTTATGCTGCGTCACCTGTAAAGTCATGGAATCAATTATTAACCAATCCATCATCCTTCATTTAGAGACAAATAACCTACTCTCCAATAAACAATTTGGTTTCAGGAAAAACTATCCTGTAATCTGCAACTCTTACACTGCAAAAACATATGGACGACACAACTCGACCAGGGCAAAACAATAGACGCAATCTACATAGACTTCTGTAAAGCCTTTGATTCAGTGGTACACGACAAACTACTCCTAAAAATAAAATCCTATGGTATCTCTGGACAACTGAATAACTGGATAGAAGCATTCCTGTCAAACAGACAACAAATGGTCAAAATCGAACGTCCTATCAAATCCAGTACCTGTCAATAGTGGTGTTCCCCAAGGCAGTGTTCTAGGACCAACTCTCTTCATACTCTACATAAACGACCTCTGTGATCATATTAAGAGCAATTGCGTTCTCTTCGCTGATGATGTAAAGCTGTTCAATACCACAGACAATACTGCTACCCTACAAAAGATCTTGACTATGTATCCGAATGGTCAAACAAATGGCAACTTCAAATCTCAACAAATAAATGCTCTGTCTTACATATTGGCAAAAAAATCAGAAAATAAAATACAAGCTGAATAGTCAAGATCTTGTTGATGACCCAAGCTCTGTAAAGGACCTTGGAATACTCACCTCTAATGATCTAAGTGCTAGAGCACACTGCAACTACATAGCCAAAAAGGCATTAAGAGTTGTTAACCTAATCCTACGTAGCTTTTTCTCTGGTAATATCACACTACTAACCAGAGCATACAAAACATTTGCTAGACCAATACTCGAATACAGTTCATCAGTCTGGAATCCACACTACGTATCTGATATTAGCACAATTGAGAAAGTCCAGAAATATTTCACAAGAAGAGTTCTCCACTCCTCTACTCGCTGTAGAATACCTTATGCCACCAGACTTGAAATTCTAGAACTAGAAAACCTTGAATTACGCCGTCTTCGGTCTGACTTAAGCATGGTATACAAAATCATACATTGCAATGTCCTACCTGTCAATGAATACTTCAGCTTCAACCATAACAACACAAGAGCACACAATAGATACAAACTCAAAGTAAACCGCACCAAACTTGATTGCAGGAAATACGACTTCAGCAATAGAGTGGTCAATGTCTGGAATACTCTACCCGACTCTGTAGTTTCTTCCCCAAACCCCAAAAACTTTAACCTTAGACTGTCTACTATTGACCTCACCCCTTTCCTAAGAGGTCTGTAGGGGGCGTGCATAAAGCGCACCAACGTGCCTACCGTCCCTGTCCTATTGTTTCTCCTATTCTTTTATTTTTCTTATATGTAACCATTTCATGTATTCACAACTATGTATACATTTATACTTATTATCTTGTAAACAATTGGCAAATCAAATAAATAAATAAAAATAAAATAAATGTTTTAACAAGTAACTGAAATGTGTGGTCATTTTTGTTCATAGTCAGCATAGACGTGGTCCTCCTTGCTTTGTGAGCCTAAACAGGGTCAGTGAAATAAACCTGATTGTGTTTGTGTGTTGTCAAAAGCCTCAGTGCAGAAAATGGCAAAAAAACAACAACCCAGATTTAAACATCATTGTATGCCCATTGAACATAATCAGACCATCAGAGCAGAGCAGAGCAGAGCAGAGCAGAGCAGAGCAGAGCAGAGCAGAGTAGAATAACTGTGTTGGAAGGGACCTTGGAGGTCTTCTAGTCCAGGGGTCGCCAACATTTTGGACCTCAGGGACCACCAAACTCATAATTTTAAATCCCAGGGACCACTAACCGGTTCTGTGGGCATGCCCTAATTTGTGGGTGTGGCTTGGTAATCATGTAACTGGCTGGGCATGGTTTGTATGTAAATATTATAAATATTGATGTAAATATTGATTTTTTTTATAAAAAAGAGGAACTTTTACCCCAAAGCAGGCAAAGCAGGCAGGCAGATTGAGTTGCTCACAGAATCACAGACTCATTCAGAGATCTATCTATCTGCCATTGGCTAGCTCAGTCTTTCACATAAAATTTGCTTGCAAGCAAACTCACAAAATTAACTCACAACACACCTTGTATGTAAATATTGAATTTTTTATTTTTTAAAAGAGCAACTTTTACCCAAAATCAGGCAAAGCAGGCAGGCAGATTGAGTTACTCACAGAATCATTCAGTGATCTATCTATCAGCCATCGGCTAGCTCAGTCTTTCAAATTTGCTTGCCGTGAGTCTGCACTGAATAATAGAACCTTCAGTCCTAAGGGAGGTTTGGTTGAGCTTAAAAGCAGAGCCGAAGATCAAAAGACTAGCTAGAAAGCAAGAAATCCAACCATTTCCTGCTTCCTAGCTAATCTAAATCTCCCGGCACAGCAGAACAGCTGATGGTCGGAAAAAGCAAAAATAGCAATTTAGCAGGCAAGTTTGCCGGGTAAGGAGTGAGTGGGCGGAGAGGGTTCCCCTGGGCCATGTGGGCGGCACAGCCTTGTGTTTCTGCACAGTCTGGATTAATTGCTTGGGGGGGTTGCTCTTGGGGTGAGATTTCTCTGCGGCCCACCAAAAATTTTTCATGGCCCACCGGTTGGCGATCGCTCTTCTAGTCCAATCCCCTGCTCAGGCAAGAAACCCTAAACCATTTCAAACAAATAATTGTCCAATCTCTTCTTAAAAACTTCCAGTGTTGGAACATTTACAACTTCTGGAGGCAAGTTGTTCCACTAATTAATTGTTCTGTCAGGAAATGTCTCCTTAGTTCTAGGTTGCTTCTCTCCTTGATTAGTTTCCACCCATTGCTACTTGTCCTGTCTCAGGTGCTTTGGAGAATAGCTTGACTCCCTTTTATTTGTGGCAGCCCCTAAGATATTGGAAGGCTGCTATCATGTCACCCCAATCCTTCTTTTCATCAAACTAGACATACCCCGTTCCTGCAACCGTTCTTCCTATGTTTTAGCCTCCAGTCCCCTAATCATCTTTGTTGCTCTTCTCTGCACTCTTTCTAGAGTCTCAACATCTTTTTTTACATCATAAAAATGGGAAAGGAGATGTGATATTTGCTTGAAAATAAAAATGCATATTTTTAAAATATGAAATTATGAGAAGGCATATGGGTAACTGTTGCCTGTTTAGCTGTCTGTAAGCCATATTTGTTGGCATCAGCAAATAATGGATTTAACATTTTCGTAGCAAACTTTTCTAATTATTTACAGATTTATGTGGCTGAACTCAGAAAAAAATGTGGATATGAAAGATGTTTAATGCACCTACTGTTGAATATTTAAAGGCTTTGCATATTAACTATTCACACTTTATTGTCGTTCTGTTTTGTTTTCCTTCTTTCCCAATATCTCATTAACCCATGAGTGTTACGTTTGGAAATTCTGCTTTATTTATTGGGCTTGAGTTTTGCAAAGCAGAAATTTACAAGTATGGACATTAAGAAACTCATTCATTGATATTATTGGCTAAAAGATTTTGAATGTAACACTCCAGTTTTTAACAGAGGTGCATTCCCTATCAATGAACACAACGTGTCACTGTGAACACACATTGATTCATAAAGTAGTGAACAAAATTACCCTAAAAACAGAAATATCTATCTATCTATCTATCTATCTGTCTGTCTGTCTGTCTGTCTGTCTGTCTGTCTGTCTGTCTGTCTGTCAGGTAGCTCAACATTTTTCCCATCTATATTTGTTATTGTTGTTGAAGATTTTGTATTGATTTATCTTTACCGTATTTCTGGATGTATGGGTCACAAATGAAGAAAAGGCTGGGCTATTGTTTTCCACAAAAAGTCTCAACTTCCTTCCGGGGCCTCTTTCCTGAGTTGGAAGGGACCATGGAGGTCTTCTAGTCTAACCCTCTGCTCAAGCAGGAGACATTATGGGAAAATGGTTGTCCAATCTCTTCTTGAAAATCTCCTCTGTTGGAGCACCTATAACTTCTGACAGCAAGTTGTTCCATTGATTAATTGTTCTAACTGTCAGGAAATGTTTCCTTAGTTTTAAGTTGCTTCTCTCCTTAATTAGTCCAGAGTTGCAAACTAAAAAATAAGGTCCCAGACAATTCTTGTGGCTGGTGCACACCCTGTTTCAACTTTCTATGTCAACTTTCTGAAGTTCTAAAGGTCTACACAGAGATTAATATTAATTGTGTGATTTTTTTTCTTTAGACATAGAAAAAACTCAAGAAGCAATTTAGCTCTTATAGATTTGATTTTTTTTCAAGGTGGAATTGGGGAAAATTAAGAAATCCAGTCTGTTGTCAGTGGCAGAACCACAGGAACAGATTTATAACAATATAAATCACTTTATATTTATACTGTAAATGGTTCCAATCCAAAAATCCTTACAGCAAAAAGTGGAATCAACAGAGTTGTTTTGGGACACTTTCAATCCTCTTCCATTACCCTTGACAGAAATTACTAGGGGTATACTTCTGAATTAGTTTTCACTATCCTTCATGGTTTAAGACTCAGAATCCTTACTAAGATTTGGTTTTTGATCTGTTTGTGTCATTGTTTATAGGCATTGTATAAGGTGCACTAAGAAATATAAAATGCCCGTGGAAGATTTTGTGACAGTGAGAACAATCAACCAGTGGAACAGCTTGCCTTCAGACATTGTGGGAGCTTCATCACTTGAGGCTTTCAAGAAGACATTAGACTGCCATTTGTCAGAAATGGTGTAGGGTCTCCTGCTTGGGCAGGGGGCTGGACTAGATGACCTACAAGGTCCCTTCTAACTCTGTTAATCTGTTAAAATTTTAATGATAATTAAAGCAAGGCCCACAGATTTATAAGCAAATTTGACTGAGGGAACTCAAAGTATTTCTAATATATCTGCTTAGAATCTGCACTCAACGCAGTTAATTTAGCATTTGAATCCAACAGAGCTGGCTAGATTTACTCACTAGTTGAATGGTTATCAATGCTGCTGGGCCCTTTTCATTTTAGTGACGAGACAAGGAAATCTTGCTACCCCTGAGAAGATATTTCTGTTACCTTATTGAGACGGATGGTACTCTAGAATCCAACAAGACACAAATATACTTTAAGCTGCATTCATCTAACAAAAATGTCACAGAGCTCTCAAGAATATTTAAGACCTGCCAGTATCTACTTATGCAAGGAATGCCCAAAGCATTCATAATTTACAATAGATTATAGCAGCCATCCCAAAACACACTTGGAAAAAAAATTGTTCACAACTTTAAAGTAAATACATGAATTGCAGCCTTACAACTCCTGAGCAATGCTTTTCATAATTGCAGTGACAGTAGAAATGTAAGTCTTTATTAAGCAGGAAAAAAAGGCTTTTTAATAAAGCGATCCTCTAAGAACAAACTATTGGTGTTAATCTATTTGATAAGTATGGCTGGGGAATGTGTGTATTTACACTTCTACTTCAGCTAAAGCACGATCAATACATTTCAACTAATTTCTCCATTTAAATGTTGCACAATCCATTTGTGTAGTCAAAGTAGTGGGTTGTTGCTTCTCCTAAAAATCCCTAGAAGTCAGAGGTGGTATTCAGCTGTTTCGAACCAGTTCTGGAGAACAGGTAGTGGAAATTTTGAGTAGTTTGGAGAACCGGCAAATACCACCTCTGACTGGCCCTGCCCCCATCTATTCTCTGTCTCCTGAGTCCCAGCTGATCGGCTGGGTTTTCTTTGGTTGCCCTGCACAGGAGAATGGAGCTGGAAAGCAGGTTAGTGGGGTGGGGAGGGAAATGGGGATTTTACAGTATCCTTTCCCTGGAGTGTGGTGAGAATGGAGATTTTACAGAATCCTTCTCCTGCCATGCCCACCAAGCCACACCCACCAAGCCATGCCACGCCCACAGAACCAGTAGTAAAAAATGTTTGAATCCCACCACTTCTAGAAGTGTTGTGATATGATACCAGGAAATCAATCAAAGTCAGAGGAATTGACAGGTTGTCATATGGTTGTATTCTCTAGAGAAATGTTGACAACGGTTTTGCAGAAGTGATTCAAAGCAAAAATCAGTTGGAATATATTAATTTAAGAAAGGAGGACAAGACTGAATATAGTTAGTGTTTGACTTACGATCCAAAATTTCTGTTGCTAAGTGAGACAGTTGTTAAGTGGGTGGTTATTGTTGTTGTTTTTGCCTGCCTGCCTCATTTCCCCAGAGAGCTTAACTGAACCTTGACTTGGGATTACAAATTGTGACTTGAATGTAACTGTTCTTGTTTCCTTGGAGTACAAAACAGATGTGTCAACTAACACATTTCCTTCCATCTTTTTCATGGGCATTTCTAAAAGGAGAAAAATAGAAATGGAAAATTTGAAACTTGAACCTCTTTTGAGGTTGAACCTCCCTAGATGATAGGCTCAAGATCCTGATGGATCTGGACAGACTTGAACATTGGGTCCTATCTAACAAAATGAAATTCAATGTAGAGAAAAGTAAAGTCTTACACTTAGGCAAGAACAACCAAAAGTACACATATAGACTGGGTGACACCAGGCTTAATAGCAATAACTGAGACTTTGGATCTTGGAGTTTCAGTGGACAACCAATTAAATATGAGCCAGCAGTGTGTGGCAGAAGCCAAAAAAGCCAATGCAATCCTAAGCTTCACTAACAGAGGGATACAATTGAGTTCAAGTGAGGTACTAATACCACTCTACAAAGGCTAAGTAAGACCACACGTAGAATACTGCATCCAGTTTTGGTCACCACACCATAAAAAAGATGTTGAGACTCTAGGAAGAGTGCAGAGAAGAGCAACAAAAATGATTAGAGGCTGGAGACTAAAACACACAATGAATGGTTGCAGGAACTGGGCATGGCTAGTCTAGTGAAGAGAAGGACCAGGGAAGACATGATAGCAATGTTCCAATATTTGAGGGGCTGCCACAGAGAGGAAGGGGTCAAGTTATTTTCCAAGGCACCTGAAAGCCAGACAAGAAATAATGGATGGAAACTGATCAAGGAGAGATTCAACCTAGAAATAAGGAGAAATGTTCTGACAGTGAGAACAATTAACCATTGGAACCATTGCCTTCGGAAGTTGTGGGAGCTTCATCCCTGGAGGCTTTCAAGAATAAATTGGACTGCCATTTGTCAGAAATGGTGTAGGGTCTCCTGCTTGGGTAGGGAGGTGGACAAGATGACCTACAAGGTCCCTTCCCTGTTAATCTATATTGAAGGGTCAAGATTTGATTCTGACTGCTTCAGAAGGAATCCAAGTGTTTCTTGAAGAATCATAAAATGTATTGTTAGTGATCCACTTCAAAATGTATTAAAATACTTTAAAAATATGAGCTATTAAATTAATAATGAAACCCGGTTTGTGTCTACTTATAATTAAGTTCAGCTTAATAGGGCTTACTTTCTGTTATGTTGTATATAATTCTAACCTAAACTCTGCTGAATGTTGAAAAACGTATTCACATGGTTCTCCAATCACAGTTAGTTGAAATGGATTGTGGCAATACACCAGCATCATAAAATAACAGAATAACAGAGTTGGAAGGGACTTTGGAGGTCTTCTAGTCCAACCCCCTGCTCAGGCAGGAAACACTATATACCATTTCAGACAAATGGTTGTCCAATCTCTTCTTAAAAACTTCCAGTTGTTGCTGCACCCACAACATCTGAAGGCAAGCCATTCCAATGATTAATTGTTCTAAATGTCAGGAATTTTTTTTTTTTTTAGCTCTAGGTTGCTTCTCTCCTTGGTTAGATTGCACCCATTGCTTCTTCTCCTGCGTTCAGGTAATTTGGCGAAGAGGTTAACTCCCTGTCCTCTGTTACAGCTATTGGAAGGCTGCTATCATGTCACCCATAGTCCTTTTCATTAATCTAAACCAATGGTCTTCAAACTTGGCAAGTTTAAGACTTGGGGACTTCAACTCTCACAATTCCTGAGCTAACATGAGTGGAGGAGGAATTCGGGGAGTTGAAGTCCACAAGTCTTAAAGCTGTCAAGCTTGAAGACCCCTGACCTAAACATATCCACATGTATGTGAGTGTGTGCATGCACACACACAGAGTTGTGTAAAACAAATAAAGATAAAAACTTGCAAATGAATGTCAAAGATCCCAAAAGATAAGTAATAGGTGGTTTTTTTTGCTGACTTGCATTGCAAATTTCCTTTCCTGCCTCCTCTTCTACCAATAATTATGGTTCTGTCAGAAAGCATGTGAAGTATGTCTAATATACTGATGCCCACTGGAGACCTGTTATATCATTTTGCAAGGCTGGAGCGACCTAATCAAATCACGCCATTGACACTGCTGTTGAAAAAAGACCTGCAATAAATGAAATAGGATTAGTCGGTCTATGGCAAACATCAGCTCATAAAATGCATCAGGTTAGGTCCATAGTATACACGGGTTTTTGCTTTGGGCCTAGTATATCTGGCATTCGAGTTGAGAGCCTACATTTCTCTACAGGATCGTTAAATTTTATGAAGAGCAACTATGATCTGAAGCGGCACTAGAAGTATCCTGCAGTTGTAGAAATTGATAATTGGGGAAAGAATGATAGAGAATTCTCCTTGTGAAGAATTATATCTTGTGTGTGTGTGTGTGTGTGTGTGTGTGTGTGTGTGTGTTGATGAAAAGGTGGGGAAGAAAAAGGAGGCAGGCAGGCAGGCAAGAAGCATACTATTTTTAGATGTTAGAACTGAAACCTCTGATAAAACCTCAGCACCTTTGGGGCAGGAGAAGGTCTGTGATATACTGAACACAAGGTTATCTTTGATGATGGTCTAGAGAAGCTTTAAGTGATTCAAACTGTGGCTTGCTATGTGTGCATTCCAGCAATCTTCAGAACCTTCATTTTGGCTCTTAGTTTGTTGCTGAGTCCAAAAGAACAAACCAGGCTATACAAGACAAAAGAACAACCTCTCCTGAAACCTGTGGGATCAGCTCAACGGGCAGCGTTCTCGTACAACCAACCAGATCAGAGACTTTTAGCTCTTGTTTTCCAGCAACAGTCATGGAAAAACATAATACCTATGATGTTATGTCCACATAATACATATTCATTGACTTTTTTTTTTCTTATCTGCTTTTAAAGTTGCTTGAATTGCTGACTATCACTATATCTTAAGGTTGTGTACTGTATTAAAAATATAATTCCAGCATTGAAGAGGTGAGAAAAGAGAAATTCACAGTGTAGCAAGGCTGGATTCTGAGTTATACAGTCAAATTTTGTGCTTTCAAAAATGTGGGGTATATAGTCTTTCTGGTCTTAGTTGGGAATTTTTCATGTTCAAAATTACTTTTCTGGAGACTTTTTCTCCTAATTTTCCTCAAAATAATTTTACATATGCAAATCTGTGGGAAATTCTATTTATATAAAGCACCATACAGAGCAAACACAGAGAACAGTCACCATGTGCTTTACTGCTCAACTATATAGCTGTAGCAGGAAACAGGAAACCCTACTGAGGACAAAAAAGCATAGAGTATTCCAATATAGAATAGATCCAAACTTGTAAATACTGCCATCTACTGGCTAAATACTACTGTAGTTGTTGCATAAAGATACATTCCAACAATGAATTCTAACAAAATCTCATATCTGATGTGTGGACTTGTATATTCCTTTAATTTCTTTAAATAATGGTTATGTATTTATTTAATCACTTTCTTTTCCTCTTCTAAGAATTTTCCAAAGTAGTAGAAACTGCTATCTTACAATTCACTACATTTGGTGAGGAAAATGCTGAAGGCTGAGGATGGCCTGGAGATATTTGTATGTTTATTGATTCACTATAAATCTCATCTTGCTTCCAAACAAATTAAGTCAGTGCAGTTGATTGTTTTTGCTACCTTGAGACTAATCCAGGTTAGACTGCAAGATGACAACTATCTAAGTTAACAGAATAACAAAGTTGGAAGGGACCTTGGAAGGCTTTTACTCCAACCCTCTACTGAAACACTATATTATTTCAGACAAATGGTTATCCCATCTCTTCTTAAAAACTTGCAGTATTGGAGCATTTACAACTTCTGGAGGCAAGTTGTTCCACTGATTAATTGTCCTCACTGTTAGGAAGTTTCTCTGTAATTCCAGGTTGCTTCTCCCCTTGATTAGTTTCCATCCATTGTTTCTTGTCTGGCCTTCAGGTGCTTTGGAGAATAGCTTGACTCCATCTTCTTTGTGGCAGCAGCCCTTTAGATATTGGAAGACTGCTATCATGCCACCCCTAGTCTTTCTTTTCATTAAACTAGACATACCCAATTCCTGCAACCATTTTTTGTATCTTTTAGCCTCCAGTCCCCTAATCATCTTTGTTGCTCTTCTCTGCATTCTTTCTAGAGTCTCAACATCTTGTTTACATTTTTAGCCTCCGTTTACATTTTTTTATTTATTTTATTCACAAGCTTTAGCCTCCAGTCCCCATCTTTGTTGCTCTTCTCTGCGTTCTTTCTAGAGTCTCAACATCTTTATATCATGGCGATATAACAGTGTTACTCAGTGGTGGGCTGGTTTAACAACCGGTTCGGTGAGTGTGTGCTTTGCATGCACAGCATTCAAAAACAGCCCATTTTAAGCTTAAAAACTTACCTTCTATGTTAGAGCTGGTGAGTAAAACAGCTGAGGTGCAGCAATTCACTGTGCTGCACAATGTCAACTCATAAAATATTTCTATGGGCTTTTTAGAGTTGCCAACAGAAAGGGAGGGGGGAAAGGGTTTTGAAAGGGCAGTGCAGCAGCTTGGAAATTCAAAGTGCATTCCATACATAGTTTTTCAGAGATAGTAACTAGGTGACTGAAGCTTCTGCTGTGCAAAATTCTAACTGGAGAACACGATTGATGATTCTAGGCTAGGGATGTGTCTCATTGGAGAATATGAATTATGATAAACCCAGGGGGTGGGAGAAAACCAGGGTCAAGGGTGACAATGAATGATGTTTCTCAGAGTCAGCTACACCCAGGCAGTGCCAGACA
Organism: Notechis scutatus; assembly: GCF_049901735.1. Classification (NCBI taxonomy): domain Eukaryota; kingdom Metazoa; phylum Chordata; class Lepidosauria; order Squamata; family Elapidae; genus Notechis; species Notechis scutatus. The sequence continues at coordinate 102,165,102 of NC_142013.1, read as the reverse complement.
TGTTAACTCTGTTCAGAGTTTTGCAGCGTTAATTCAGCTCCAGAAAAATAAACACAGATGGCTGATGCTTCATTTAACATCTTTATAAACATAGTAAGTAAATTTTACAAACCAGTTGTAGATTTCTCCAGCATGGAGCAAACTCAAACAGAAACATGTTGCAAGTTCAGAGCAGAGCTCCAGTCTTCAGCAAGCAAGTTAGTTTCTCATTTACTTTAGTTCAGCAGGCAAGCAAGAGGAGAGAAGCAGTTTCATTTTCAATAGACAGACTCAGAGCTCAACATAGCTGCAGAGTTGCAGAGTTCAATATAGAGCCACACCTAAACTACTTCTATTTTCAGTTTCCAGCCTAGGCTACATCTAGTTTCAGTTTCCAAACTGTCATCATTGGCTGATTTAGTTGCTATGCCTGTTCATTGGCTAATCTTGTTAGCAAACTCTATTGCAGTTCATGGATATATTCTGACAAAACTCCCAATAAATCCTTTTGAAGTTTTGGAAGTTTGGCTCTAGATTCACTATTTAATTAAGGCAACTGCCGGGAATCTTGACACACGAATCAGCTGAGATTAAAAAAAACAGGGAAATATAAAACAGGAAAGGGCGGGGTGGATGGGCGGGGCCAACTGCCCAACGGAACTACCGATTCGCTAGAACTGGTCCAAACCGGTAGCAGCCCACCAGTGGGGTTACTCCCTGATCTCCTTGAACAGGCATTTGAACTTGCTTTTTCCCAGACTCGGTCAGAAATTTTGTCCAAAACTATAATGCTGCTTTAGTTAGGAAAGTAAATGCAAGCCAACATTTCTGATTTTTCCTCCTCTTAAACCCAGTTCGAGACGTTCTGAGCAAGCCACATTCAGAGCCTTCAGCAAGTGTTTTCTTCCAGATCAGTAGCTGGGCTTCAGAGGAGCAAGCTGCAACTCAGTTCTAATAAAAGTATTGGTTGGCATAGTTTATGGTTTGCAGCCTGTGTGGGAAAGGTATTGTTGCCAGATTCCAATTACAGCTGAACAACTCTTGACCTCAATTCAACAATAATTCTGTTGCTGGATTAGCACGCTTGGATGGCATTTCTGTATTGAAGGGCTGCCACAGTTAGCTGCATTCACATGTGTGTTGATGGAGATTGAAACAACAGCCAAAAATGGTAATGAAGGTTCAAGAGCGCAGACCCCAGGCAAATTCTCCAACTTGTCAGATTTAGACCTGAATTTTGCAACCCTTGCCTTGCATTCTATCCTCATGCACTTCCCCCCTCTTACTTATGGGTAATGTTAAAACCTTGATCCCTGTGGTTTTTTTTTAAAAAAAATAAAAATCCGTTCCTCTCCATTTGCCTTTTCAATTATCATTCACAAATGGTGATGCAAATGCTTGATGGGATTTCATGATAATGCCAAGGAAAGGTTTTGGTGCTTATTGTAGATTCAGATCACACACGTTGGCATACGTGAAAATTCAGCTTGTACTGTTGTAATTAGCAGTGACATGGACAAATTGCCTTAATATCCTCACTTGTTTTGCTTAAAGGAGGTCCTTCACCATCTGAATGCTGCAAAAAATATATATATCAATCCTGCTTCTTTATGGCAAGTTGCCACAACAGCTTCAGGGACAAGAAAGATGGGAGCAAAGGCAGACTTTGCTGAAGAACAGAGTTTGTTCGGCCTTATAAGACATTTATGAGGTCAGTTGTATGTCATCTCAGACACCAACAGAGAGAAACACATTTAACCTACTCACATACATACAAACATCAGTTCCTCACTCGTATGAGTTCGCCAAATTCCTTTGCTTGTCATATTGATTCTTTTGGAATCTGTGACTGAGGAGGAAAAAGATACCTTAGGAAAGTTCAGATATAAAAGTTTTCTCTTGGAAGGCAACAGTCAAATGCACTTGTAATTCAAGGCAATGCAAGAGGAAGATCGCTCCTATTCTTATCTGGTATCTTGAGGAAATAATAGAATTCTACTCCAGAGATTGTCAATGTAGAATAGAAATGCTGGATCTTGTTTCAATAATAATGTTTCTGTAACCAGCATGGAATAGAAGGAAGAATAGGAAGGAAGGAAGGATAAACAGAAAGAAGGAAGAAGGAAAGAAGGAAAGAAGGAAAGAAAGGAAGGAAGGAAGAAGAAAGAAAGAAAGAAAGAAAGAAAGAAAGAAAGAAAGAAAGAAAGAAAGAAAGAAAGAAAGAAAGAAAGAAAGAAAGAAAGAAAGAAAGAAAGAAAGAAAGAAAGAAAGAGGGAGGAAGGGAGGGAGGGAGGAAAACAGGAAGGAAGGAAGGAAGGAAGGAAGGAAGGAAGGAAGGAAAGAAAGAAAGAAAGAAAGAAAGAGGGAGGAAAGTAAGAGGGAAAGAAGGAAGGAAGGAAGGAAGGAAGGAAGGAAGGAAGGAAGGAAGGAAGGCTCTTGCAGGTAGAACTCATGAATATAGAACTATGTTAAACTCTCTTGGCAACATGTAGACAGTGTCCCCCAAATTTGGTAGCTTCCAGACATATGACTTCAATTCCCAGAGTTCTTAACAGTGCACATGCTGGCTGGGGAATTCAAGGAGTCCACACTTCGGCCAAGGTTGAGGAACAGTAGTCTAACTATGTTCCTTCACTACTGGACTGGATTATAGTGCAATATATTTTGAGGATTCTAGATTGAAAAATCAAAAAAATCAATCAGTAGTACTACGCAATGTCTGATCTCCTCGATTTTTTCAGACCTAGATATACTTGGTACCTAACAGAATACGTTTTATTCCATAGTTGTATTAATATGATGCTGCCCAACTGGCAACCTTAAACAGTGATAGGCATCTTATTAAATGAAGCTAGTGACACATCTGCAGACACTGGGTGATGACACAGCAACAATTTTTGTTGGACCAAAGCTGTATGTCTATAAATCGTGATTTCTGGCATTAACATGCATCATCTTATATTGATTTATGTTATTTATTTTTTATATTATTCATTATTTCTTTATTTATATGAGCCACGGTGGCACAGTGGTTAGAATGCAGTAGTGAAGGCTACTTCTGCCAATTGCCCGTTACCTGCTATCTGACAGTTCAAATCTCACCAGGCTCAAAGTTGATTCAGCTTTCCATCCTTCCGAGGTGGGTAAAATGAGGACCCAGATTGTTGGGGGCAATAGGCTGACTGTGTAAACCACTTAAGCGAGGGCTGTAAATCACTGTAAAGCAGTATATAAGTGCTATTGCTACTAAAGTTTCAGTATAAGTAGAGAAAGGCATTTTTTCCCTGCTCAAGCAAGTTAGCAATAGAAAAAGAAAGTTCCATTGGATGAGTGTATGTGGAAGGAATAAACTTTAAAAAAAAAAAAGTTTTAATCCACTGCTCCCTGGTTCAGAGAGCCTGATGCAGAACCATTTCTTGGGGTCAGCTGACCACTGAGTTAAGATGAATCTGAATCAAAATGACCTAGCAGAAAGAAAGGGCTTTCCAGTGGAAAATGGTGCAAGTTTTCTTTTTGCAAACATTCTGATTTCTGTGGAGGAGGAATTTGAGGAAGATTGGGGAACTGAAGGGCTGACCACCAAAGAACCATCCCTTCCTTCTGGCTACAGAGCTCTTTATTTCTATAGCTATGTCTCCTTTGGATGTTGAATAGGACAACATTTTTACTTAGCAGCAACAGAAAGAGAGATGGAGAGACAAGAGAGAGTTAATGGAGAGATGGAGGGATGGAGAGATGGAGGGATGGAGAGATAAATAAAGGCACTGGTAGAAATAATGACCATGAACAACCATATCTTTTAATATAAATCCAGAATTGTTACTCATAGTGTTGAGGTAATTCCCCGTTAGGAGAATGAGCGCATACAGGGAGATGTAGTGAGAGTGGTGAAGAATAACACACAAACAGCACACAGCTACACTGTATAGTAAAATGTAGGATTTTTACTTCTAGTAAAATGATTAAGCAAAGTTCAAACAAGCAGTCCAAGTCATTCACAGTTAAAGCAGTCAGTTTTCAGTCCAGGGATAATCCAACTATCAAAGTCCAGTATCAAGAACAATTCAGTAACAGACTTACATCAAATCCAAGAATTACAGTCAATAGGGAAAATGGAGGGCAACACTCTCCAGAAACAACAGAACAGGAACTAAACAACCCAGGTTTCTGGCTCCATCTTATGGCCATTTGAGGAACCACACCCAATTACAATTTTAGCATTGCCTTAAAGAGACAGTATTAAAATGTCTATCCTGGTTTATATATTTTCCAACCCAACTATTAGGTGACTTACATTCCTAACACATAGCACTAATACCTTTGGTCCAATATTGTATTTTATATACATCATGTGAAAATCTAGGTTTCTTGCGAAGTCCATAATGCTTGGAAGAATAAAAGGTAGTGTCATGCCCCTAGTAGAGACTGACTCTGAGTCAAAGCCAACAGGGAGTAGAAGTGTGGCTCCGGAGGTTGTGGAGGAGGCTGGGGAAGGGCAGAGGCCGGCTGGGTAGTCAGAGGAGGAGCCAGGCTCATCCCCTCTCCATCCTAGGGCACACAGGGAGGAGAGAATAAGGGAGAGATGTGGTCTACTTGGGAGGAGAGGGCTTTGATCTTCTTCATGGGCTGCAGCTGTGACAACTGAATAAGAGGATGGACGTGCGTACGGGCAAACGCTGGAAACAAAGCATGGAAATATCTCTAGTTTATGGTTCCTCTCTGAGTTTGGCATCCTTCCCAGTGTGTGCTATCTGTGGATGTCCTCCAGTCATTATCTTGCCTGGTTTGTGTTGCTTTTTCCCTTCTTCTTGTAACTGTTTCTGTTCGGAGCTTGGAAGCAAAGTGAAGGAATAAAAGGGGCTTCACCTGTTTTCTGTGACTGTTTGTTTTGTATCCAACCCTGGGTCATCACAGGTAGGAAGTAGATTGATGGATAGATTCCACTACAGTACAGGTAGTCCTCAATTTATGACCACAACTGAGCCCAAAATTTCTGTTGCTAAGTGAGAAATTTGTTAAGTGAGTTTTGCCTCATTTTATAACTTTTCTTGCCACCGTTGTTAAGAATCACTGCAGTTGTTCAATGAGTAACATGGTTGTTAAGTGAATCTGGCTTCCCCATCAAATTTGCTTGTCAGAAGGTCATAAAAGGTGATCGCCTGACCCCAGGACACTGCAACTGTCATAAATATGAGTTATTTGCCAAGGGTTTGAATTTTGATCACGTGACCATGGGACATAAATTTGCGATGGACATAAGTGTGAAAATTGGTCATAAGTCACTTTTTTCCGCACCATTGTAACTACCAATGGTCATTTAGTGAACTGTTGTAAGTCAAGGACTACCTGTATTAGTGAATGCACTTAGAAAAGAGCATTTTGGAAAGATTTGATCCATGTGGCCACTAAGTACCAGCACTCTAGACCCTCTCAACATGATAATCCTTGGCCTTAAGTCTCCTTGTTCTGACCAAGGCTTCCTGAGACCGTAATTAAGCACACAATTAGTCAAAATAACTCTTGTTTTATTTTATTTCAACGCTGGGATTATGTTCATTCCTGGCCTGTAATGCATCCCAAACAGTCCCTCGAGATAAGCATCAACCTTTCTCTCCTTTGAATTGCTGCCAACAACTAAGGTGCCAAATTAACTGGGAAAAAACCCCAACCAAAGTACAAAGTCCATACAGAGATTCAAGGTTTAATACAAACAGAGCAAACGACTTTGCTTTCTGCAAAGGTTTCTCTATCTTTGCACCTCCTTTATACTCTAGAGGAGGGGCAATCACCTCCAAGCCTTACTCCCAAGTCGTCCCTTTTGTCTCCACTGCTCTTGCCTTCTAGCAGCTCTGTGCACATGCGCACTGGGAACAGGCTCCCCTTGCTCCTCTGCCTCACTGCTGCCAGCACACAACTCCCAGATGGTCCTGGCCCCATCTCTGCATTGGATGCAGGACCCTCATCTGAGTCCTCCCCAGACTCCCAGACTGGTCCCCGTTCTTCCCCACTGTTTGATTCCACTGCCATCTACACAGGCTGCCAGCAAACCACAGCACTCCTCACGTAATCATCCAAGGAAAGATTGAAGGCAAACAAGGTCCAGGCAGAAGAAGAACATCATGTCTTCAATATCTAAGGGGCTGGTTTGGACAAAACACAGCAGCACTTTTTCGTGCAGCTGTTGATAAAAATAGGATCGCCAACATGATCGCCAATGTCGGATGATGGATATGGCAGAAGAAGAAGATATCTCCCCTTGCTATCATCATGGTGAGGAACCTGCACTTGGGGAAGATTGAGGAGAGAAACAAGGAGCCAAAAGAAAGGAAGAATTCCCTTTTCTTTGCTTATAATATTTTTTAAAGAAATTATGAGCATCCAGAGTCTTTCTAAAGTTTAGCAAGTCTACTACAAGAGCAGTAATAGCCCCATCATCATCCTCTATAAAATTTTTGCTAGAATAATGGAGAAAAGCTCTCTGGTTTTTAAGATGTAAAAAAAAAAAATGTTTTGAGAAATTGGTGGTGGCCCAACCGGGTTTGACACCACCATCCTGAGTGTTGGGGCCATGGAATGGCTTATTCCTTTCTCCCCCGATGACCCTGTTAGAAGACAGTGAATGTGAAATGAGCAGGGAGCTGAGATTTTACAACAGCCTAGTTTCTGCAAAGCCACTCTAGGATATTACTTTCAATGCTAGCAGCCAGATGAAGGTATTTGCCTTCTGTTCAATTTGCATAACACAAATGTCCAGGGAGTTTAGCTCCAAACAACTCCAAGGTTTGTTTTGGATGAAATTGCCCTTCCCTTAGGTTAGATTAGAGGACCTGCAATATCTTTCAAATCAAAATATTCTGTAAGGCCAGAGCTATTAGGAAAAAAAGCTCTTAGTTCTATTTGCCTGGGCCAGATAATTCCTGTGCAAGGAATCTGAGGATGATGAGAAAAGTCTAGAAACCGTAGAATGCCCAGAATCATGGCTTAATGTGGTAAATGTGATGGTGACCTAAACAAACACAAGTGTTCAACAAATTATTATTTGTTTAGCATATCATGAGAACATGACAAAAGGGAGGTAAAGATATTATACCCAAAATCTACATAATTATATACAAACCTTTTATGGGCTGGCTTTATAACTGGATGTCCAATTCAGTTCTCCTGAAGTCATGATCAATTTTGGAGTTGAAAGTCTGTAGAAATTCTCATTCATCCAGATAATAGTTGTAACCTGGATGACTGAGAATCTCTATGGACGTTTAGCTAAACAATTTGGGATGAACACCGTTTGAATGGTGTGGAAGTAGGAATGGATTTCCAGAGAGAGAGATAAATTGCAGACTACAGGAACCAGGATCGCTACTCAGGTGACCCTGAGGACACAAAGGAACCTCCAAATGCTTCAACAACCCTCTAAAAGAATGCAAATGACCAGCTGTTTGCAAGGAGTATAAATCCTTCCATTTCTCACTATCCTATCAGAACTGAAGAAGCTTCTTGAATGAGAAGCAAAATGTCTTCAAAGAAAAAACAAGAAAGTCCAGTTGCCTCCTGAAAAAGCACCTTTGGGACAACCATAACCTGGATATCTGAGAATCACTAGACTTTTTACCTGTACAATTTGGGATGAACATCCTTTGAATCAGTGGTGGGATTCTACGGTTCGGCCCAGTTCAGGCGAACTGGTAGTAAAAAATGCTATTGTTTGGCTGAACTGGTAGTAAAAAAACTGTTCTATCGCCAGAACAAAGTAGACTCGAGACTGGAGTTGAGTTCAGCTCTTTATTTAACTGTCAGTAACTTCAACTAAACTCGAGCCGTGGCAGCCTCTTTTATAGCGGCTGCTTGTGGCTCGCAACCAATGGCATCATTTCAACCAATGGCATCATCGTTTAGGCGGCCAATCATAACCCGTTGTTAACCACCAATCGCTAGGCGGTAGTGATTGTCCAATCGGAACGTAGTATTACGAGTATGCAAATGTCTATATACAACAAAAACAGTTACTGGTTCAGTCAAACAGGTATTTCTTTTCTTTTTTTTCCTCCCAACAATCAGCTGTTCTAACGATCAGCTATGCTGGGATTCCCCTCACTGTCTTACTGCTTCCTTCCCTGAGGCCTCGGAGGGAAAAAGGGGTGTGTGTGTGTGTGTGTGTGTGTGCTGCGCGGGCCTCCCATGCTCTGTTTTTTGCCTTCCTGGGCCTCAGAGAAGGCTCCTGGGAACAAAATCAACCCCCCACCCCCCAGGAGGTTTCCCTGAGGCCCAGGAGGCAAAACAACAACAACAACAACGGAGTGGGGGGGGGGTGCTGCAAAAAAAAGAAGAAGCCATGCCCACCCATTCACATGCCCTACCCACCTAGCCACTCCCACCTAGCCACGCCCACAGAACCGGTAGTAAAAATATTTGCATCCCACCCCTGCTTTGAATGGTGTGGAAGTAGGAATGGATTTCCAGAGGGAAAAAAATGCAGACTACAGGAACCAGGAGAACTACTCAGGTGACGCTGAGGACAGAGAGGAACCTCCAAGTGCTTCAATGACCCGCATAAAAGGATGCAAATGACCCGCTGTCAGCAAGGAATATCAATCCTTCCATTCCCCACCGTCCAGTCAGAGCTGAAGAAGCTTCTTGGATGAGAAGTGAAACATCTTCAAAGAAAAAGCAAGAAGTCCAGTTGCCTCCTGAAAGAAAAAAGAAAGGAAAAGAAAGGGGGGGGGGAAAGCACCTTTGTGACAACTTTGCAGATCTCGTAAGGAACCCAAGAACATACATTGTGGGCATTCTTGCACAATGTTTAATCGTTTGCAGTCCAGCAACACAGTTGTAACAAGGGGAGTTTATCCAGCCCCGCTGAGGCAGGGCAGAGGCACTTCTTCTAGTGTCACATCTAATAATGTCCAGTTTTTTTTCCAATTGGAGCACAGCAGGTTAAAATCAGTGGTTTGGTTAAGGGATCACGATTCTCAGATTTAAACTGGGCACATGTTAAATGAATAGCCGTCTTCCCTGCTGGTTTACGGGATTAATTTTGATAAATTAAAATACAGTTTAGATTTTCTTCTGCTATTGGGACAACAACCAATGATCCCTTTTCTCTCAATTCCCATTCAAGCTTGTTGGAATCAGTGAGCCTCGTTCAGGAGATGCCCTTGTGCATTTGCTACGCATTTTTCTCCTCCTTCCCTTGGGTTTCAGAGGTTACAGTGGTACAGGATAATAAAAACAAGGATAAATAGGCTGAAAAACCGCTTCTATCCCAGGGCAGTAACTCTACTGAATTCTACTGTATAGTGTAATATTAATGCAATATCAGGGGTTTTCAATTCAATGTATAGAATGTGAAGGATGTGTGTTTGTGTTTATTTTCATAGTCTATAATGTACACTGAAGACGGTATTTAATTTTGTTGTGCAAGGTGCAACGACAATGAAGTAAACTAAACTAAACTAAATGAGGATCAGAATAGAGATGGAAGGGACCTTGGAGGTCTTCTAGTCCAGCCCCCTTCTCAACCTGGAGAACCTATTCCATTTCAGATTGTCCAGTCTCTTCTTAAAAACCTCCAGTGATGAAGCACCCACAACTTTTGAAGGCAAGCTGGTTAATTGTCCTCACTGTTCGGAAGTTTCTCCTTAATTCCGGGTTATTTGTCTCCTTGATTGGTTTCCATCCATTGTTTCTTTTCTCGTCTTCTGGTATTTTGTTAAATAGGTTGACACCCTCTTCTTTGTGGCAGTCCTTCAAATACTGGAATACTGCTTATTACGGAATTATTATTATGGAAGAAGCATAAGGGGCCATTTTATTATGCATGGTGGACTTATGAGAAATCTAAGAGGCTTTGGGTACAAATCTATACAACGATGCAAAGAATCTTAAAGATTCAAAATCTAAATCAAAATATTTATAACAGTCAATTAAAAATACTCAAGGAGTATTTATTTTTATTTTATTTATTTATTTTTGTCAATTGCTGATAAAATAATAAATATAAGTAAAAACATGGATACATATAAGAAAAAGAAAAAAGAAAAAGAAACAATAGGACAGGGATGGTAGGCACATTGGTGCGCTTATGCACGCCCCCTACAGATCTCTTAGGAAAGGGGTGAGGTCAATAGTAGACAGTCCAAGGTTAAAGTTTTTGGGGTTTGGGGAAGAAACCACAGAGTCAGGTAGAGTATTCCAGACATTTAATTAAATTATCCAATTTAATTAAAGTATCCAATTAAAAATTCCTTACCTCTGGTGCTTTGGAAAACAAATTTTCCAAATCAATAAATTTTGGAAAATAAATTAAGCCAAAATAATTGGCAGTAAAGGGCTTTCTTGTTACATCCAAGTTCTTAAAGTGCCCGTGAAGTGACAGGAATACAACCAGATATCACACGTTAACCTTGTTTCCTCCGAAAACGTATATTTTTGTCAAATGATCCTGGGTCACCTTCACTATCTCCTTTAGCTAAACACAAACATTCCCCCCCCACACACACACATTTGATCAGAAAGAAGACCCTGCCTCCAAAACAGTGTAAACGAAACCTTACAAATGTACACAACGCATTAGGAGCCACGAGCACTAAACAAACGGAGGTTTCTCCTCACCGTTTGGCTTTCGTGGAAAAGAGAAGGTGAGGGAAGATGGGTGTGGAAACCTTGCCTTTAATTCAATTTATTGAACCGAAAGAAACAGGGAGGGGAAAAAAAATCAAACTTGCTCGTCGATTCTCGGTAAATTGGGAGCCTTGAAGCTACTTTTAGATGCCAATTTCCCCTTTCAATTAGGCTGGCTTTTTCCAATGGCATGAAATTTTTTTCCAGGGCAGGGAACCAAGCTATGAAGAGCCTGCCGGTGAGGGGAGAGCATGGCGCATCTTTCCTGTGGCGTGTGCCATCTCTATTAGACTTTGTAAACTGCAGCAGTTTGAAATCTTTAACCAGCCATTACTAATAAGCATATGTTAATTGTAGCAAAGATCATAAGCAGGTCAATTAGGAGGCAAAGACTGGAACAGAATGAAATGTTCTGGCTGGAGGGAGAATTCGGGGCAGGTGTCAACCAGCATGTGCCCACCCTTGGCAGTAGCTCAGAGAGCATCTCGGCATAGAAAGCTCATTTAACGTTTTGATTTGCTGCATTTGCATTTCAGATTTCCATTCCTAATAGGCATAACGGGCAGCCTTTTATTTTTATTTTTTTTATTTTTAATGAGGATGCTGATTACATGTGCCGTTCATAATCAGGGGGTGGAGCGGGGAAAAAAAAAAAAAGCAGGCCTGGCCTTGTTTGTAAGATTAAATCCAAAATAAATTGGATTAAAGGCAAGGCTTTCCGCAGACACCTTTGCTCACCTTCTCTTTCCCACGAAAGCCAAACGTCTGTTGAGCGCCCGTGGCTCGTCGTGTGCTGTGTACACTTTGTAGTTTTGTTTACACTGTTTTGGAGGCAGGATGGGCCTCCTTTCTGATCAAATGTGAAGAAGAAGAAGAAAGAAAAAACTCTGTGTTTAGTTAAAGGAGATAGTGATAGTGATAGTGAACATGAACCAGGATCATTTGACAAAAATACACGTTTGTCAGAGGAAATAAGGTCAACGTGTCTTACGAGCATAACATCACCATCAAACTGCTGGCTGTATTTCGATCATATCATGGACATTTTAGGAAATGGATCAGTGGTGGGATTCAAATGTTTTTACTACTGATTCTGTGGGCGTGGCTTGGTGGGCGTGGCTTGGTGGGCCTGGCTTGATGAGCGTGGCAGGAGAAGATTACTGCAAAATCCCCATTCCCTCCCCACCCCACTAACCTGCTTTCCAGCTCCGTTCTCCTGTGCAGGGCAACAAAAGAAGATCCAGCCGATCAGCTGGGACTTGGGAGGCAGATAATAGATGGGGGCGAGGCCAGTCAGAGGTGGCATTTGCTGGTTCTCTGAACTACTCAAAATTTCCACTACCGGTTCTCCAGAACTGGTCAGAACCTGCTGAATACCACCTCTGAAATGGGTAAGAAGAAAACCCTTTGCTACAAATTATTTCGGTTTAATCTTTTATTCTAAATACACTTCACCTCGATGTGTATATATACAGACTTTATATTGGCATTACCGAAGACTTTCAAAATTATTTCAAGAGGTAGTTTGGTCTTTGGTAGCCAATTAACAGCACCATTTCTGGTAATATCATTACCCAATCTGTATCCAGTTATAAGGGAACTGACCTATGGAAGTGCAGCCCTAGCTTTTTGGCAAGCCTTTTTTGTGCGATCTGAATAAAACAATATTTAGAAATGAGATGTTTTGTGAAATCTCACTTTGATATCTTGCTGGTTCTAATAGATTTGGACTTCGTTAAATAGGAAAAAAAGGCTAATGTGGTAAATGCTAATCATTTAAGCCTCTTTGTGTTAAGCGTCCAATTAAGAAAGTGAGGATTTGGTACAAAAGTATATATTACGCTTATATTTATTTATTTATTTATTTTGATTTGTCAATCACTTACAAGATAATAGGTATAAGTATATACATAGTTATGAATACATGAAATGGGTACATATAAGAAAAATAAAAAGAAATAATAGGACAGGGATGGTAGGCACGTTGGTGCGCTTATGCACGCCCCCTACAGACCTCTTAGGAAAGGGGTGAGGTCAATAGCAGACAGTCTAAGGTTAAAGTTTTTGGGGTTTGGGGAAGAAACCACAAAGTCAGGTAGAGTATTCCAGACATTGACCACTCTGTTGCTGAAGTTGTATTTCCTGCAATCAAGTTTGGTGCGGTTAACCTTGAGTGTGTATCTATTGTGTGCTCTTGTGTTATGGTTGAAGCTGAAGTATTCATTGACTGGTAGGACATTGCAATGTATGATTTTATATACCATACTTAGATCAGACCGAAGACGGCGTAATTCAAGGTTTTCTAGGTCTAGAATTTCAAGTCTGGTGGCATAAGGTATTCTACAACGAGTAGAGGAGTGAAGGTATTCCACAACAAGTAGAGGAGTGGAGAACTCTTCTTGTGAAATATTTCTGGACTTTCTCAACTGTGCTAATATCAGATATATAATGTGGGTTCCAGACTGATGAGCTGTATTCGAGTATTGGTCTAGCAAATGTTTTGTATGCTTTAGTTAGTTAGTGTGATATTACCAGAGAAAAAGCTACGTAGGATTAGCTGGTCTGCTTTAGCTGTTGGAACATTCAATTAGACTAGAAATGTTAGATTAGAATTGGATTTAGAGTATGAAATGCTTACTGGCTGACCTAAGGCTTATTTCGCTCTTCTTTTTCAGCTAATCTATTAAATAGTGTTGCCATGAGATTAACATTAGAAGGGATATAGCACCTAGATTCTAATTTGAGATTAGATCTCTCTCTCTCTCTCTCTCTCTCTCTCTCTCTCTCTCTCTCTCTCTCTCTCTCTCTCTCTCTCTCTCACACACACACACACACACACGACATACAGAAGGAAGCAAGCTCATTCCATAATATTTATTCAGGATTTTGCCCTCTTGTCTTTTGAAATGGATCACACAAGTGAAGTCAGTAATAAAACTCCACGTTCCTGAAATTACCATTTCATTTGTTCTTCGTATTAATGCACTCATTGCTCCTGTTAATATATATTTGCCGGATACTGTCCTATTCTGAAAGATGACCATTTCCAGACTATGTTGTAACCCAGGCATTTACAAGCAGCTTCTTGAGGTTTCCCAGCTTCATACAGTGTCCCATACAATTGGACCAAATGTATCTCAGCACATAATCTATAAAACACGATAAGCACATTATAAATGATTTTTATCCTCAAAGTGCCTTGCAGATCTATCACAGCCAATTTTTGAAAGCTTCAAGATTGGGTTTTCTGGAATAGATGTTAATAAGATATTTACCTCTCTGACAAGCTCTTCAGGACAACCACAAGAGCAGTGATGGTGAACCTTTTTGTTGTGGTGTGCTGAAAGCGCGCACGTGCTGGCACCCACAATGCAATGTGCCCCCCCTGCGCATTTGCATGCAACACCCCTCCCCCTTACCTACACTGCGCATGTGTGTGCCTCCCAGCTGATTTTCGGCCCGTTTGAGGCCTTTTTTGGCCTCCTACAGCCTTTGAAGGCCAAAAAAACAGCTCCATTTTTCGGCTTCCAAATACCGGAAATGACAAAACGGGTCTGTTTTTCGGCCTCCAAAGGCTGCAGAGGCTTCCCTCAAGCCCCTGGGAGGGCAAAAACAGCCTCAAACAGGCAGGGAGGCATGTGCAGTGCAGGTAAGTTTGGCTGGGGCTTGCATGCCCACACAATTGGCTCGGCGTGCCACCTGTGGCACGGGGTGCCATAGGTTCGCCATCACGGTACAAGAGCATGCAATGGAGGTTGTAAAATAAGTATTCTTGTTGGGCATCACCACCCTGAAGTAAGCATGATCATATCCATTAAGCTGTTTCTGGTTAGCCTTCTAGTGAGTTTTACAGTGCTTGGGTGATAGCTATCTCCTTGCTTGTTTCATTACCAAGAGGTCCCAGAAAATTAACAGAGTAACAGAGTTGGAAGGGACCTTGGAAGTCTTCCAGTCTAATGCCTTGCTTGAGCAGGAGTCCCTATACCATTTCAGACAAATGGTTGTTCAATCTCTTCTTAAAAACCTCCAGTGTTAGAGCACCCACAACTTCTGGAGGCATTCGTCCCACTGATTCATTGTTCTAACCATTGGGAAATTTCTCATCTAGGTTGGTTCTCTCCTTGATGAGTTTCCATCCATTGCTTCTTGTCCTACCTTTAGGTGCTTTGGAAAATAGGTTGACTCCCTCTTCTTCTTTGTGGCAGCACCTTAGATATTGGCACACTGCTATCATGTCACCATTGGTCTTTCTCTTCATTGCACTAGACGTGCCCAATTCCTTCAACTGCTCCCTGTGTGTCTTAGTCTTCATAATCATCTTTGTTGCTCTTCTCTGTACTCTCTCTAGAGTCTCAATGTCTTTTTATGTTATAGTGACCAAAACTGGATGCAATGTTGTCAGAGTATATTCATGAACTGGAATAGAGCTTGGTAACAAGGTCAGCCAATGTATAGGCATAGCAACTAAGTCAGCCAAGGAGGACTGATTGGAAACTGAAACTAGAAGTAGCTTAGGCATGGCTCTATGTTAAGCTCTGCCGCTCTGAAGCTGTGTTGAGCTCTGAGTCTATCTATTGAAATGAAACTGCTTCTTTCCTCTGCTGTGCATAATGCTCGCCTGCTGAACTAAAGTGAAACTGATGTCTATTTCTGAGCTGCTGAAGTTGTTACTGAAGTTACGTGCAACGTGTTTCTGTCTGAGTTTGCTCGATGGTGGAGAAATCTACAACTGGTTTGTAAAATCTACTTATTATGTTTATAAAGATGTTAAATGAAGCATCAGCCATCTGTGTTTATTTTTCTGGCACTGAATTAATGCTGCAAAACTCTGAATAAATGTTCCAAGTGTGATCTTACCAAGGCATTATAAAGTGGTACTAACACTTCATGTGATCTTGATTCTATCCCTCTGTTAATGAGGCTTAGAAAGAAAGTTAGGTTGTCCTAGCCTCTGAGTGACATCATAACTAACTGATGATAATTAGGCACACACCCATCACTGGGATACCAGAGCACTAAGCCATGATCATGAAGGCTGAATCACCTTGACCAGATTTTATGGCACAGTGTTTCTAAAAATAAATGATTATGAAATCTCCACTGTCATTTGATTTGATGCATAATGGTTTTGTGTCATGTAGACTCTTACTGGTGTTGTTCCTATTGCTGATACTGCTGCATTTTTCAACAGTCCTGTCCTCTTAAATTGGACAGAGTATTAGTCCACAATCGCTAAAAATTGGAAATGTAATATGAATTTATTGGAGAATAATAAAGCTTAATAAAATTATCCCACCAGAGGCAGTCCATATAGCACAGTGTGCCAATTTCTCCATTTTTCTTCTCCTCAAATAATCGTAACTGTTCTATCAGCTCCACATTCTGATTTTCAAACTGTGATCTAGAGACTATTACAAGGGCTAATTTTTTTTTTATCCAATGGTCCCTCAGAGAGAAACCATATGTCATTGTAAATACATGATTTCTACTACTTCTAATCTACTTTCTCATCTCACTGGTAAAACATACCTAAAAATGATGTATGCGAGAAGGTAACAGGCACAGAGTTTTAATGATTCTCTCCCATTTAATTGTAAGTAATTTTGAGCTGGTTAGGATTCCACCATGCAATTTATCAAAACTGGATGCAGTCTTCCCAGTGTGGTCTTACTAAGGCTTTATAAAGTGGTACTAATACTTCATGTGATTTTGATTCCATGCTCCTGTTTATACAACCAAGGATTGTGTTAGCTTTTTTGGCTGTTGCCTCACACGGCTGGCTCATGTTTAAGTGATCCAAGGTCCCTCTCACACTAACTGTTTTTGAGCCAGGTTTCGCCTAATCTGTATTTGTACTTTTGGTTTTTCCTGCCCAGATGTAAAACCTTGCTTTTCTCTACATTAAATTTCATTTTGTTGGATAGGGCCCATTGTTCAAGCCGATCAAGAATCTTTTTGGATCCTGAGCTTGTCTAAGCAATCAGTCAGAATTCAAGGACTTCCTATGTAATCATATGTTAAGCACACACATACACACAGACCACACTACACAATCTGTTTAGCTCTGAACTAATATTATTCAATCATGAATATTCTCAAAACTTCCTCTAATATTGTAGTTGGTGCTCTTCCCCTCACTTGAATCATGTCCAATGGAAGTTTTTCACTTATATTGTATAAAATCATCAAAACTACCCATAAAAATGAAAGGCACGAAAAGATGAAAACAAAACTAATTCCCAGCTCTCTTCGTAGAAAATCAAGCTTTTGAAATTGCTCTCTGAGGATTCTGCATATGCTGACTTCAGGAATTTCTCGAAATTGTGACAGTCCATCTCCTTTCTCCTGCCTCAACTTCTAATTAAATGACAAGAAAAATAGTTCTTATCATAGGGATGTAAGTACCATCAGAAGTTTCACATTTAAGTTTAAGAGTGGTAATGAGGTGGAATTTGGGAGACAGCCATGATTTTCTGTTTATTTCTGAAGTAGATGGGAGTTTGAGAAAGTGAAGGAAAAGAATATGTATTTTCTTAGATAGATAACACGATGTTAGGTTTTGGGTTTAGCCAAATGCCCCAGTTCCCAAGGCCAATGCTGCCACAACAATGGGCACTAAACCCATTTCCTTCCTCCCTCCCTCCCTCCCTCCCTCCCTCCCTCTTTCTTTCTTTCTTTCTTTCTTTCTTTCTTTCTTTCTTTCTTTCTTTCTTTCTTTCTTTATCCTTTCTTTCTTTCTTTCTTTCTTTCTTTCTTTCTTTCTTTCTTTCTTTCTTTCTTTCTTTCTTTCTTTCTTTCTTTCTTTCTTTCTTTCTTTCTTTCTTTCTTCTTTCTTTCCTTCCTTCCTTCCTTCCTTCCTTCCTTCTTTCTTGTTTCAACAGACTGCTAACCCCATTAAAGCTTTCATAAGTTTATAAAAGCTCTTCTGAAAACATTGGTGTGCTATTAAACAGGCAGATGGCTGTATGGAAACCAGATGCCTGGTCTCTTTCAGCCTAAGCCAAAATGGTCATGAAGGACTGCAGAGGGACAGTCTAAAATGGCCAAGGAGAGTTGTGCAGACCACGTCAGTAACTACACCTTCTATGAAGCATGCCAGATCTTCGGGATAGAGAAAACTGCATTTGGAGGAGGAAGGAAACACTCTTTTAAAAATGGAACAGATAGAACAGTTTAACCTAGTGATTCAGGCAGCAGGGTAGAAAGCAGGAGGGTGTGAGTTCAAGTCCCACATTAGCCCTGAAAACCAGCTGGGTGATTCTGGGCCAGTACCTCTCACTCTCTCTCAGCCCAACCCAGCTCACAGGGTGGCTGTTGTGGGGAAAATAGGAGGAGGAAGGTGTGTTGGAGATATTTACCACCTTACATTATTTGTAAAAATAATATAGATGGGATATTAAACAAATAAAATAAATCAGCTAAGGACCACAAGCTGCCATGAGGATGAAACAAAGGCATTGCCATGAGAATGTAGAAATGTGTGCTTCTTCCCCTTCTCCTTCTCGCCTTCCTACCGTGTTTCTCACAAAATAAGGCCGGGCCTTATTTTTTTTTTGAGCCCCGAAAAAATGGCTAGGACGTCTTTTCGGGGGTGAATTAATCCGCCCCCCACGTGCACCAGCGCCGTCTCCAACAACAGCATCTGAGTCACTCCTGCTTTTCCCCCGTCCCTGTAACAACAGGAAAAAAAACATTTTGAGGTACCTGGGAACGCCACGCACTGCGTTTTGGTTTAATCTCCAATAACAGCGGCAGCAGCGGCAGGAACTGTGGAAGTTATGGAGGTGGCTCCCCCATCTGAGAAGCGGCTGAAACGCTTCCACAGTTCCCGCCGCTGCTGCCGCTGTTATTGGAGACAGTGCTGGCAAGAGAGGGACAGCTGCAGCTTGGCCTGGGCGCTTGGAATGCAGGAACGGGCTGCGCACTGGGATTTTTGCAAACTTGCAGAGCCCGAGGCTGGAGCACCAAGGGTAGAAGCAACAGAGACGCTTGCTCGGCTCTTCTCATGCCCACCCAGCTACTTGGGATTAAACCAAAATGCAGCGCACGGTGCTCCCAGGTACCTCAAAATGTTTTTTTTTCCTGTTGTTACGGGGACGGGGGGAAAGCGGGAGCAACTCAGATGCTGTTGTTGGAGACGGCACTGGCGAGAGAGGCGCCAGCACCGGTGGGAACCATGGAAGCTACAGAGGCCTGAGAAGCAGCTGAAACGCTGCCGGACATCCACGCCGACGCTGCCCACCTTCTTACCCGGGTAAGGGAGCCCTCTGTGCTCCACCACGATTGGCTGTTAGGAGCGGCTGATGGTGAGGCGTAGCTGCCCACGAGGCACTCCTAATAGCAAGTTCCTCCCCCGCCTTCCCCCCCCAATTTCATGTGTTTTAAGCCTAAATTTGGGGGGAGGGGCTTAATTTCATTTTACGCCTAGAAAACATGCTGGGTCTTCCTATTGTGCGGGGCGTATTGTTTGAGAAACACGGTATTATTGTCATTTTTTTTCTTTGTGTTTTTGTATATCTTATATTTTGATATACTAATAAAAAAAAAGAGAGAATGTAAAGAAAATATTCCCAGAGTATGTTAGCGCTACACTGAGGGATATAAGAATGGGTTTTATAGTGTCATAGTAAAAGGCTTAAATGACATACATTTAAATCTTGGTACGAAGTTTTTTTAAAAAATCCCCAAACTATATCTATTCTGCATTGACATCATATATCCTTTAAAAAAGAGTCTGGAATTTCATGGAAATTATTTTACGGGTGGTCCTCGAGTTATAACAGTTTGTTTAGTGACCTTTCAAAGGTACAACGGCACTGGAAAAAAAAGTCTTATGGCCATTTTTCATACTTACAACCATTGCAGCATCCTCATGGTCAGGTACAGGGATAGGATTCCGCCGGTTTGGGCTGGTTCGAGAAAACCGGGTGTTAAATTTACGTCTGGTTCGCCGAACCGGTGGTTGAACTGACCTGCCGGCCCTGCCCACCCAACCCCTCCCCTCCCAGGAGTCTCCACATGGCCCGTTTTGGATGCGGGTAAGTGCAGGGTCCACGCGGAGGCTCTGGGAAGGTGAAAAATGACCCTCTTGGAAGTTCTGGAAGTCCAGAAACGGGCCTGTTTCCGGTTTCCAGAGGGCCTTTAGAACCCAGAGGAGGCCGTATTCACCCTCCCAGAGGCCTGAGGGAAGCCTCCGGACTCTGGGAAAGGCACAAAATGGCCCTCCCATAAGTTCTGGTAGGCCATGCCCACCATGGCCACACCCACCCAGCAACCAGGCAGAGAACCAATTGCTGGGATTTTTGAATCCACCCCTGGTCAGGTGATCAAAATTCGGATGTTTGGCAACCGGCATGGTATTTATGACAGTTGCAGAGTGTCCCGGAGTCACATGATCATGTTTTGTGATCTTCTGATAAGCAAAGTCAATGGGGAAGCCAGATTCGCTGAACAACCCTGTTACTAATTTAACAACTGCAGTGATTCACTTAACCCTCCGTGGCAAGAAAGGTCATGAAACGGGGCAAAACTTACTTAAAATTCATTTCACAAGTGTCTCATTTAGCAATAGACATTTGGACTCAACTGCAGTTGTAAGTCGAGAACTACAAGTACATGAAAGCAATACAAAAGGCTTTATGCATGCAGCCACTATATACTGCATTGGCCTCCACATCTAAACCAGGACTCTGCATTATTGGAACCCAACTCACCTTGGAAATCAATGTACATTCAGCTATGAGCTAGCACTGTCCAAAGACGTTTCCATGATTGACTTAAGAGCTGTGGTGGCGCAGTGGTTAGAGTGCAGTACTGCAGGCTACTTCTGCTGACTGCCAGCTGCCTGCAATTTGGCAGTTCAAATCTCACCAGGCTCAAGGTTGACTCAGCCTTTCATCCTTCTGAGGTCAGTAAAATGAGGGCCCAGATTGATGGCTCCTCATTTTACCACTAGACGACATCGCTAGGGCTCGTTGCCTTAGAAGAGTGAGGTAAATCCTCAGGGATGACTCACAGCCTGGTCAGTACTTTTTTTATTCTCCTACCACCAGGAAGGAGATATGGAAGCATAAGCACAGCCACACAAACAGGCTGAAGAATAGTTTTTATCCGTGGGCTGTCAGACTCCTGAGTGGAAAATAACCTTACATAGTACAAGTGACTTGCGGGGCTGGCGCAACATGCAATAAGTTCGCACGGTGCAATACGATTGTGTGTTTGTTAGTAGGATTCACAGGTTTTTCTGTCTTCACTATGAGTTGTATTGTGTTGGGGTGCACGAAGGGAGGCTCAGCCAATCTCATTGTACATATTGTATTCTGACAATAAAGCTTTGAATTGAATTGAATTGAATTGAATTGGGGGCAATAGGCTGACTCTATAAACCGCTTAGAGAGGGCTGTAAAAGCACCATGAAGCAGCATATAAGTCTAAGTGCTATTGCTATCATGTGGCCAGCATGATGTCACAGAGCACTGTTACCTTCCCACTAAAGTGCTACCTATTTATCTGCTCACATTTTCATGCTTTCGAACTGCTAGTTGGCAGGAGCTGGCATGAGGACGGGGGCTCACCCCATCACAGGGCGCTCAGGTCTTGAACCTGGGCTACTGGCTTTCCAGCCAATAAGCCCAGCATCTTAACTGCTGAATCACCCCCCCCACACACACACACACAATTTCAGATAAGGGGACTTAATAAAAACATCTAAAGGGAACCAGATTTTCTTACACTTGACCGAGGATAAATCCCATCCCTGTTTTATTTTAGCTCAGTGATGGCTAACCTATGACACGCGTGTCACTCGTGACACGCCGAGGCACTTTGACTGACACGCCTGTTGGTGTGGGGAAAACCTGCACATTTAGAGGCTGCCTGTGCTCTGCTCCAATCCCTGCTCCCTGCTTGTTGCGTGGAGGCGTGGTGTCACCGCTGCCGCAAGATCTTTGCAGCAGAGAACCAGTTTTAACCGCCATAAACTGAGGTTTGTCAGTTTCATTACCTCAGGAACGCTACAGGGGGAAAGGAGATCCATGAGGTTCACAGCCCTGTAAGGTGGCCTTCCGATCCCCACATCCTGCACCTGCAGCCCTGAGACCAGGGAGACGAGTTTCACAGCCCTGTGTGATCACCCCAGCCCAGTCCGTCATAAACCAAATTATTGATATTTCTTGAAGTGACACACGACCCGAGGAAGGCTACACTTTTTCCCGATTTTCGACACACCAAGCTGAAAAGGTTAGCCATCACTGTTTTAGCTTGTTTTTGAAATAATAATAAAAAAAAAGCTACACACTTTGCAGAATTGCAATGGGAAGAAAGAAGTTGAATTCCTGATTTTGTATTTGAATTTGTAATGGATGAGTCAGAACAAGGAAAAGAAGCAAGAGTAACAGAGAAGAGAGGATTGGGTGAACCCAGAGTCATAACAAGGAATGAATTCTAGCAAATATGGCCGCACAGGAAGATAGGCATCCCAGGAACAGAAACCAGATGCATGTTATCTAGTCATACATTCCTCTTTTTCTGGACGGGGGAGGAGTGTCCCAGAACTTTCCATTCAACACTTTATAGAATGTGGTTTGTTTTCCAGTAGCCTATTTTAGTGCAATATAATTTAAAGCAAAATGGGGAAATCTGCTTGTTTCAGGGTGCAGTGAAAGTACTTTAACACCCAACAGAGGCAATAGATTTGAAAAGTGAAGTGAAATAGTATTATTTCTCTCTCCATCCTGCACCACCACATTTTCCTTGGTCAAAAAGGCTTGGAAATCTTTTGTTTTACTTCAAACCAGGCGTGGTCTGCTGGGGGTTTGCAGAGGTTCGGGAGAGCCCCTAGCTAAGATTCTGGGCAGTTCAGAGAACCCCCAAATCCCACTCCTAGCTGGCCCCGCTCCGCCCCACCCACACCTTCCAGGAGTCCCCATGCGGCCCGTTTTGGATGCAGGTAAGTGTAGGGCGTGCACAGAGGCTTGGGGAAGGCAAAAAATGAGCCTCCCGGAAGTTCAGGAAGGCCGGAAATGGGCCCGTTTCTGGCTTCCAAAGAGCGTCCAGAGCCCTGGGAGGCCATTTTCACCCTCCCGGAGGCTCGAGGGAAAGCCTCCGGAACCCAGGGAGGGCAAAAACACTCCCCCTGCCTTGGTGCAGGAGGCCGACTAGGCCACGCCCACCATGGCCACGCCCACCCAGCAACTGGGCAGAGAACCCTTTGCTAAAATTTTTGAAGACCACCCCTGCTTCAAACGTGTGCAAATCCAATGAATGGGTCTGAATTCTGGTTAAGAGTTCTGCTGCCAGTTAATACAATTCTCCTGACTGATGACTCTTTGACCCAACAGAGGCTTTCACCCACAACACAAGAAGAAAGAAAGGGTGGATGTTTTTTTTAATGATCTTCTTTCTTTTTGGAATCCTTTCCTAAGTCCCTTCTGGGAAATTGTAGGATCCTTTTCAAAAGTGACTGACAGAGAAAATTGAAGGAGAGAAGCAGCTAAATCCAATTCTTCTCTTTATTCTAGTATATTATTCTAGTATATATTGGAGCTTCTGCTTTATCATTAAGCATTGTTAATGGAATGAGGCTATTAGATATAATTCCATGTTACTTGAAGTTAGTTTGATCCCGGCAAAACCAACGGGCCACTTTTGTCATAATTTACCATTCAGTTCCATTCATTCTGACAAGAAATAAAAAGCAACGTGATTAGCAATTATAGCATTTTAATGTCACCTTCTCAGTACTTCAAGAGGAAAAAAACCACCTTCTTTAAATAAAGGAAGTTCTCATTTAACAACCACCATCTGGACTGGCAACTTGGTCATTAAGCAAAACGAAGTGAAAAGTGAAACCACATCTGGGCTCATGATCTTACTTCAGCTTTTCTTTGCTTTTCAAAGGTCATATAAATGCAGGGGTTGGTTTCAAACATCATGGCAACGGTAGAAAAAGAACAACACTATGACCATATCGAGGGATCCTTGGTGATCTCTGACCTTGGTTATTTTCTTGCAGACATTTCATTACCCAAACTAAGTAACATCATCAGTGCTGTTACCTAGTGTGAGTAATGAAATGTCTGCAAGAAAACAACCAAGCTCAGAGAGCACCAAGGACCCCTCACTTCAACCCTGAGCTACAAATATTGTTAAGGTATTGAAATTTAAGAGCTGACCAGTTGCTGTAAGGCTAATGCAATGTAAGGCTGATGCAATGTAAGGTTGATGCAATAAGGATGAATCAGCATAGCATGGTCTTTTAAGCATGGTCTTATGAATCAGCATAGCATGGTCTTTAAAGACCATAGCATGGTCTTTTAAGGATGAATCAGCATAGCATGCTCTTTTAAGATGAAGAATAGGTCCACAGAAGTCTTTACCTCTTTAAGAGGTGTCTATATAAAGGCAGCCATTAGAGGGTGTGTTCTCTCTCCTTGTGTCCTGCATCCATTGCAGAGTTCTCTGTGCAGAGTTAAGAAGATTGCTTGCTTGCAAGGTATTTGCCTACCACGTATATTTCTGTATATGTCTTGTATATAAACCACTGTTAAATGTCTAAGTCTCTGTGCACTGTGTTTTGCTCCTGGGTTGTCTCACAATAGCAGTCACACTGCAAACGCTCTGAGAAATATTCTCTTTTATTGATTGGCATTTATGTATCACTCTCTGACAAAAAGTAAAGGCCAGTGACCAGCAGCGCATGGTTTAGAAAACACAGAAGTGACAGCCAACCAGGTTTGCAATTCACTGAAACCTTTTCACGGATTGTGTAATGTTGGCAGAAATACCCAGGCAGATTTGGCCCCCTGAAAAGTATATGAAAATAACCTTAAATAAAAGGAAGGAGTTATTGCAGGTGGGCGTTGTAAGAGGCTGTGACATAGCATCTGAAGTCAGTGGTCTAGTTGCTATTATTTATACATGAGTAAAAGATTACGAATGCAGGCGGAGGCTCAGATCTCTCACCCCCTGGATCTGTGAAACCTGTCACTCAGCCTCCTGTGGGGCTGTCTTCCTGTCTCCCAGCCATTGGACCACCTGCTGCCGTGACTCTCATCTATTGCATAGCCCGAAGGCCTTGGTGATAACAGCATTGATTCCAATGTACATCTAATTACTTCTCATAATCTATTCATTTCACAATAGTGTAGTGAAACATCTGTCACATCGTAAACCCTTTAGTACCCTTATCAAACCATCAAAACATGTTCGCCTGCCAATTGGCAGCTCCTTAGCTCTCTCTCTCTCTCCTCCCCTCCCCCCTTTATTAATATGATTCAAACATCGCTGTGTTTTTTGGGGTTGCCTGATGCGAAATCCCCCGAAGGCTGATTCAAACGTAGAAGGAGGCAATTGCAGTGTGCACGCCTCGCTTTTTAGAATTCACCAGCTTTGATGAATATCCTGTAGTTATAACCTAAAAACAAGTTTGTTTCCTTCAGAGGGAAGAGCCCTGTGAAGGGTTCTTAACATTTATGGACTTGGAATGGATGGGTCTTTTCCTTGGCTCCACTGGATGGATTCGTTTACCAAAATAAGCACCTCGGAGATTATTGTGTTTGGGTTGAAGGCTAGACAGAAATACCATTTACCTTTACATCTTTTACGTTACCCCTGGGTAACTAATGCTAACGCTCCCACCGACTTCAAACGAGAGATAAAAACTAGTGAAATTCATTAGCACATGTGTTTATTGTAAAGCCATAGAGTATCCCAACAGAGGTAACTCCTCATAAAAGGGGCTTGATTGGTACAATAGAAACACGAGGAGGGAGAAAATGGCAGGACGGCAAATAAAGGCTGCAAAATTATGCTTTGCTTTATGGTCACTTGCAAATTACTCGAAAGCATAAACTTTCTGCTACAGAGATGAAATTCATGCTCAGACAGGCTTTCTTCGGTTTCAGACTTGATTTCTGTTGGACTTTCAATTCGTTTGAAAGCCATAAAAATGGAAATATATCCCAAATTGTGGAAAGACAGAATTTCGAAGAGGACAATAATTATAAAGATCCGAGACAATATGCAAAAGAAGCAATTTCATGAGGTAATACATTCTTGCTGTTATTTTCTAGTTTCCTGACAGTGACACCTCGGTACTTGTCATTAATTGATTCTGGGAGGCATGATGACTACTAAAAACCATGAGTACCAAACAAAATTTTCCCATAAGGAATAATGTAAATTTAATGCAATTCCCAAACCAAAGACAATGCACATGTTTAAGGCAACATATAAAAAGATAGGGTTGAGTTTCAATACTTTACATGAGAAATAAACCTAAAATATAATAAATATTTAGGTTAAATAAAATAAAAAGTTCACTTTGCCTGTACTGATGAGGAAAAAAATGCTGCAAAAATACACAAAATGACCACAAAAACTAAGATAAGGCTGCAAGGGGATGTGCATAGGGCAAGAGCAATCGTGAACCTTTGTTTCGGCTGGAAAGGGAAGCTAGTCACAAGACAACCTACAATAGTTCTGAGTAGATTTAGTCTGGAATGAAATGGAATGGAATGGAATGGAATGGAATAGAATAGAATAGAATAGAATAGAATAGAATAGAATAGAATAGAATAGAATAGAATAGAATAGAATAGAATAGAATAGAATAAGGAATGGAATGGAATGGAATGGAATGGAATAGAATAGAATAAGAAATGGAATGGAATGGAATGGAATGGAATGGAATAGAATAGAATAGAATAGAATAGAATAGAATAGAATAGAATAGAATAGAATAGAATAGAATAATATGGAATAGAATAGAATAGAATAGAATAGAACAGAATAAAATAAAATAAGAAATGGAATGAAATGGAATGGAATGGAATGGAATGGAATAGAATAGAATAGAATAATAGAATAGAATAGAATAGAATAGAATAGAGAATGGAATGGAATGGAATGGAATGGAATGGAATAGAATAGAATAGAATAGAATAGAATAGAATAGAATAGAATAGAATAGAGAATGGAATGGAATAGAATAGAATAGAATAGAATAGAATAGAACAGAACAGAACAGAACAGAATAGAATAAGGAATGGAATGGAATGGAATAGAATAGAATAGAATAGAATAGAATAGAAGAATTGGAAGGGACCTTGGAGGTCATCTCGTCCAACCCCCCCACATACACACTTAGGCAGGAAACCCTATACCCTTTCAGACAAATGAAATGTCCATTCTGTTCTTAAAAAACTTCCAGTGTTGGAGCATTCACAACTTTTGGAGGCAAGTTGTTCCACTGATTAATTGTTCTCACTGTCAGGAAATTCCTCGTTAGTTCTAAGTTGCTTCTCTCCTTGATTAGTTTCCATCCATTGCTGCTTGTCCTGCCTTCGGGTGCTTTGGAGAATAGCTTGACTTCCTCTTCTTTGGGGCAGCCCCTGAGATGTTGGAACACTGCTATCATGTAACCCCTGGTCCTTCTTTTCATCAAACTAGGCTGTATATTGATATAGCGTTAGTAATATAGAAGTGCCTACATTGTCCACACAAGAGTTAGATGTCCTTTTTAAAAAAAGAAGAGCCAGTATATTTGGACTCAAGATAGTTGCCATGATAGGGAGTGGGATGGGAGTTTCCTTATCACAAAATAGTTAATATTACTATTAAATAGTAATAGTGAACCAGAATGTTATTCTTTCAAATTTTTGGTCTCATGCTGGAAGAATAATATATGAAAATATTCTAGCATTTCAGATCGCCATCATCTGAACTTCAGAAACAGAACAGTTAAGTAATTATGAATTTTCTGCTTATTTTTTTAAAAAAACAACACAAGAGAAGGGTATGGATGTACGTTAAACGAACAAGCAAGCTAGATAAAGACTTTGGCTTCTGAATATAATCTTTTACAGATAGCCTTTTGTAATCCTTGGAATATTTCTGAATCCTGGCGGAATTCCTGTGTAGTTTGAAAACCCCCTTCATTTAACTCTTGACAGATTGAATAGTTTGAAAAATCACAGTGAGCTTTTCTCATTTACATAGTATCAGTGATGGGATTCAGCCAGTTTGCACCACTTCAGGAGAACCGTTGTTAACTTTCTGAGCGGTTCGGCGAACTGGTTGTTGGAAGAAATCATTAGGGCGGAGAACTGGTTGTTAAATTATTTGAATCCCACCACTGCATAGTATGTGTCCTGTAGAAGCACTAGCTACCTGCAATTCGTTATTAAAGGAAAAAGTCATTTGAGAATGTGTAACAATCTTTGTGTTTATCTTGATAGCTCATTTGTATAGCAATAGCAGAACAATAGCCTTTGTTCCCTATAGATAAAATTTATCCATAAATGAATGGACACACATAATGATTCCTTTCCTGGGGTGGAACTAACAAGAAAAGAGAGATTTACTGGAAGCCACATGGAAGATTTCTTGGTCCTGCTGGCCTGTAGCAAATTAGTGGGGAATCTTTATAAGGATGAAGCATCCAATACTTATGTAGGTTGTATCATTTCAAACTTCAGATAGGAGTTGTGCATTTGATTATTCCCACTATTTACACCATTTTTATACATTCTCTCTCTCTCTCTCTCTCTCTCTCTCTCTCTCTCTCTCTCTCTCTCTCTCTCTCTCTCTCTTTTTCTCCCTCTTTCTCTCTCCCTCCCCCCCTTTCTCTTTCTCCTTCTCTTTCTCTGTCTCTGTATTTCACTTGAGCTGCCTTTAAAAATATACTTTTCACTTTGAAGCAAAGTGGTCAAGTATAGAAATAGTTTAACTTCTTAATCCTGCTGGTTACATAAATTGGCCCCAGAATATTGTCCTTGATAACTTAAAAATGGTGTAGCAAACTGCAAGAGACAGGTTTTTCCACCAGGATGTTTAGGCAGGAAAGGCTAAACTTTCTGGCATGGTGCAAAGATGGATAGCATATGAGCCTAACAATAAATATAAATTCATCTGCCTTTCTGAACTGCAAAGATGGTAATGCGATCATGTCAGCCCCCCACTTGCAATCTGAAATGGGATAATGCAATGTGTGTGTGTGTGTGTGTGTGTGTGTGTGTGTGTGTGTGTAAAAGTAGGTTTGTGTTGCCTACAGATGGGTTCTGTTTTGTTCTCTTAATTTTTGCACTGAATATTTCCCAGGCAGCTGGGAAGAAGCAGATGTGAGTCAGGCACAGCCACAGAGAAGCCCCAGACCAGCTGTTCACATTGGGAAAACAGGGATGGTTATGCTCACACATCTGGCTTCTATCCCTGGTATAAGGAAGCTGACAAGCACAAATTGTATCTGGAAATATAATAGCACATAGTTCTGGCAGGATTTTTTGCCATGGGTATACAAAACATTGGAAGAACTGCAGGGAAAGTTAAGAGACTTTCAATAAAGTTTGCAACTTCCTAAAAACAAAGCATTTAAAGCATTCCAATCCTGAAATCCTCCATTCCTGTTCTGACCCAGCTCCCCAAGAAGGACAAACCCACTGTAACCAATCAACAATTCCCTTATTAGGAGTGCCAGTGACAAAAAAGTCTCTCTCTTTCACAGCAGTCTATCAGTGGCTGACCAGCAGGGAGATGAATAGTTGTCTGCCACATCTATTCATGTCCACCCCCTGCCTTTTATCCCCAGAGCTAGGGTGGGGCTTTGCTAGCAGAAGTGGCTCTTCTGTCCCAAGGACCGGCTTACGGATTTCCACTGCCCTCCTCTCCTCTGCCTTCTGTGCATCCGCACATCAGGTACTGGGCCCAGCTGTTCCTCCTCTTCCTCATCCGACACCTCCAGACCTGGGAGCTGTTGACTATCCATCGGAGGGCTGATGGACGGCCCAAACTCTGCCTCTCTCTCTCTCTCTCTCTGCCAGCTCCATTTCCTCTCCCCCTCCCCTTGGAGGTCTCAGATTGTCTTAATGCTGACCCTGACTCCCACACCTCCTCATCTGATTCAGCTGCTGGAGGGGGCCTGTGGCCAACAGGCCACAACGATTCCCTTGCAGAGTAGATGACTTCGTTGGCAGATTCCTTCTTCTAAATGTTCTTCTTTCCTTTTTTTTTTTTTTTTTTACCACCAGACAGTATCTTGCTACTGTTTAGACTGAAACTCCTTAGAGATGATTATGTATAAGAAAAAAAGCAAACTGTCTATAGGGAAATTCTAAGGCTCCATGTCAGGGTTGTCCAAAGATTATTTTTTTCCCCCAAAGGCCACTGCAACCTTCAGAATGCTGAAGACCAGATGACTGCAAGAAATATAAACCCTTCCATTCCCACCATTCAGTTAGAACTGAAGAAGCTTCTTGGATGAGAAGCAAAACGTCTTCAAGAAAAAAACAAAGAAGGTCCAGTTGCCTTTTGATAAAGCACTTTTGGGACAGAAAATCAAGCTGGAGCTGTCCAAGGTATCCGGGAATTTCACTATCTACTCTGTTCCTTCCCAAGTTATTTATCTTAGAGATACTTCAGGATTTGCTGGTCAGCTGCCAAAAGCATACTTGATATAAAGTCTACATATATGACAGGTTGATTTGATGGCTTCTGGGCTGATAGGGTTTGGAAGTTACAGGTAGGCTTTGACGTACGACCACAATAGAGCCCAAGATTTATGTTGCTAAGCAAAACAGTCATTAAATGAGTTTTGCCCCCATTTTATGACCATCCTTGCCACAGCTGTTAAGTGAAACACTGCAGCTAATAGCACAGTTTTAAGTAAATTAGGCTTCCCCGTTGACTTTGCTTGTCAGAAGGTTGCAAAAGTTGACCTGGGAGGTTGCAACCATCATAAATATATGCCAGTTGCCAAGCCCCCAAATTTTGATCACATGACTATGGGGGAAATTCTATAAGGGCCATACATGTGAGAAACAGCCGTAAGTCACCTTTTTTTCAGTGTCACTGTAACTTCAAATGGTCACTAAATGAATAAGGTTGTAAGTCCATTCTACTGCACTGGCCCTTGTGGACGCAACAAAAAAGGTGTTGTGTCTGTGAATATGTTATATTCTGACCCATTACTGTGATGACCCAGGGTGGAATACAAAATAAACACAAAAAACAGGTGAAGCCCCTTTTATTGCTTCACTTTGCTTCAAAGCTCCAAATATCCTTAACTGGAGACAAAAAAACTCCCCCACATGAGTAAAAACAACACAAACCACACTGAAGCAATTTAGGGAACCAGGCAAGATAAGGGCTTGAAGACGTTCACAGATATTGGAACACACACCGGGAAGGATGCCAAACTCAAAGAGGAACGACAGACTAGAGATATTTCCATGCTTTGTTTCCAGCACTGGCCCATACGCATATCCATCCTTTTAACCAGTTCTCACAGCTGCAGCCCATGAAGAGGATCAGGGCCCTTTCTTCCCCTGTAAACCACACCATTCATGTCTCTCCCTTATCCTCTCCTCGCTGCGTGCCCTAGGATGGACAGGGGATGGGCCTGGGACCTCCTCTGACTGCCCAGCTGGCCTCTGCCCTTCCCCAGTCTCCTCCACAACCTCCAGAGCCACACTTCCACTCACTGTCAGCTGTTCCTCCTCTCCCTCGGAGTCAGTCTCCAACAGGGGCATGATAATTATAGAACAGAACAGAACAGAACAGAATAGAATTCTTTATTGGCCAAGTGTGCTTGGACACACAAGGAATTTGTCTTGCTGCAAATGCTCTCAGTGTATATAAAAGAAAAGATACATTCATCAAGAGTCAAGAATCATAAGGTACAACACTTAATAATAGTCATAGGGTACAATAAGCATCATACTATGAAATAGTCAATATAAATTGTAAGGATACAAGCAACTAAGTCACAATCATACAGTCACAAGTGGGAAGGGAAGGGTGATAAAGAGTGATGAGAAGATTAACAGCAATAGTAGTGCAGACTTTTTGGACAGTGTTGAGGAAATTATTTGTTTAGCAGAGTGTTGGCATTCGGGGAAAAACTGTCCTTGTGTTTAGTTGTTCTGGTGTGCAGTGCTCTATAGCGTCGTTTTGAGGTAGGAGCTGAAACAGTTTAATGTCCAGGATGTGAGGGGTTTGAAAATATTTCCCCAGTTCTCTTTTTGACACCTGCAGTATACAGGTCCTCTACTTAGACCATCAGAAAATGGTACATGTAGAAAAGAGTCTAACAGGTTATAAAATATTTTAATAAGACTTTCTGTTTAAAAAACAGCTACTTAATAATTCAAATATCAATCTTACAGGTCTAGCTACAGTCTAAATTGCAGGATCTCATGTGTCAGAGTGTACACAGAATGTGTGGTGGAGAAATATCTAATGGAAACCATTTTACCTTCCTAAATAACACAGTTAGAAAGATACCTATACTGAGAACAAGAAGTAGACAAGCAAACTTCTATTCTAGAAGGATAACTTGTGTGTTATGACCTTTCAAACTGAGTATATTCAGCATAGAAGAAGTTTGATGAACTTGATTCTGACATGAATTAAAATTATGTTATTGGAAAGCAAGATGTGGTTTGTCCAATAGTTTGTAGAGATTCTCAGTCATCCAGTTCATGGTTGTCCCAAAGGTGCTTTTTTCAGGAGGCAACTGGACTTTCTTGTTTTTTCTTTGAAGACGTTTTGCTTCTCATCCAAAAAGCTTCTTCAGTTCTGACTGGATGGTGGGGAACGGAAGGATTTATATTCCTTGCAGACAGTTGGTCATTTGCATTCTTTTAGAGGGTTGTTGAGGCCACCTGGAGGTTGATCTGTGTCCTCGGGATCACCTGAATAATGCTCCTGGTTCCTGTAGTCTGCAATTTTTCTGGAAATCCATTCATACTCTCACACCATTCAAATGGGGTTCATCCCAAGTTGCATAGTTAAAAGTCTGTAGAGAATCAGAAAGTCCAGTTGCCTCCAGAAAATGCACCTTTGGATGCTTTGCATGATGTCCAGAATCCAGACAGAAAATGGCTTAGTAGCTGAGCCCATCTCATGTATGACTCCACCAGTGAATGATTAGGGAGGTGGTCTGTTCTAAGTGGACAAAGGGTCCATTTAGAAGGGAAGATCTTAAGACTTGGGTGTTTATTGTAGAAAAAAAATGGAGATATTTGATCTCAGATTGCCTGTCATGGGATCAATCTCCCAAATATGCTCTAGGGGGCAGTATTGAACCGATGTTGAGTAAGATCGCTCCTCAAATAGATTTTTTTCCCCCTTCATGAACCAGTGCAACAAACACCATGTTTCATTTGTTTTGGAAAATGCTTCCTCCCCACCCCAACACTCAGGGCAAAATCTACCACCAGATAGAGATTTTCTCCCACATAAAGGTAGACTTCTCCTCACAAGTGACTTCGAATCACCAGATCCGTGCCACGCTATTTGACTTGTTTACCTAAAGGGTTCATCTAATTAGCATACTCTTGATTATTCAAAGCATATTCACGTATGAAATACTCTTGTGGGTCAAGAAGAGTGCTTGACTTTGATACAGTCAAGGACCGCACTTAATTTTTAAAAGGGGAATTTTACCTCAGAGGAGAAAGGAGCCACCGAGCAGATTGGAGTAACATCCGAGTGGGTGGAAGCTCATATTTTGAATCCCTTTCGGAGGCATCTGTGGCTTTTTGTCACTCAAATGGGTCTGTTAAACTTTCCAGGAGCTTGATGAATTTCTTCTAAATTTTTATTTGTAAAAAACAAAACAAAACAGAAACCTTTTTTTTTTTTTTGGATGCAAAATGCAATTTGGAAGATTTTAAATGGTTGCAAGATCCATAGACCAGAGAATTTGTTTTTTTATTTGGAAATTTTATATTGCTGCCTACTCGCTCACAGCGACTCTAGGCTTACAAACAATAAAAACACAGTAATGGAAAATAAAATAAAATTTTAAAAAATCAATACAAATAAAATACAATAACACCCCTCCCCCGCACTATCCACCCCACAACAAACGGTTAGATAAGTTGTTTGATGGGCTCCCTCACATTCTAGATTTCTCAGGCCTGCTGGCAAAGCCAATTCTTCAGGGCCTCATGAAAGAGTATCAAAGTGTCAGTGTTGAACCCCAGAATATTGGGGTTGCAACAGACGTGTAGAAATAAAGCAACCTGATCTATATATATAAGTGAAATACCACTCCTGCACCATCACAAAATCTCCAGAACCGTAAAGCCTGCAAACTTGAAATTTGGCAAGTATGTACCTCTTGGCTTCTAGGTGCTCACTAAGAAAGGATTTTTCGAAATGACCATCAGAGCATTAGTATTTCATATATTATTATTAGCACGGTTGGATGCTAAGGAGTTCTATTCCCCCTCCCCACCTGAAAAGAAATCTGTTCCAAATGCAAAACACAAGCAGAGGAGAGGAGTTTCAGTTTCACAGCACCAAGCAGCTTTAGTACAGAACAGTTCAACTAAGCCACGCCCAGGCTCCTTGCTGTCTCCTTGCTCACACAGCAAATACTACTTCAGTTTCCAAACAGCCCTCAACTCTCTCATACACTGACAGGACGCTAGCCAGATGAATACTGATGGATGCTGGTAGGCAGAGGCAGAATTTTTTTTCCTTATTTTCCTCCCCAAAAACTAAGCCTGGCCACATAGTTTCGTAGTGAAGCACGGGTATCGAACTAGTTTTATTATAAAAGTATACCTAGTTAAGCCTGTCCCTTTCACTAAGTTGTATTGTTGCCTATGTGTGTTATCGTTCAGAAAGAGCTATTGGCTAGCAACAGAATCTGCGATATGCACTGAACAGAGTAGCCAGAGGAGATTATGCTTCTAAAAATAAATGCTGACGAATTAGAATTAATCAAATTCATTCTGTGAATTTCCCGATAATCTGTATTGGGAAATACTGTGACCAAAAGATCTATGTGTCTCACTGGTCTTTTAAACAGGAGATAATTCTTTCTGTGAGCAACTTTGTGGAAATGCGCTGAGGATGTGGTTAAGCAGATACTTAAGATTTTGTTAGTAGCAAAAAGATTTGTATAACAAAAATTATAAAGAGTTTTTGCCCCAGTGGAGACAGCAGGACTCATTCAAATGGTTGAGTTAGCTGCCCGCAAAAAAGTGGTTATAGGCAGAAAAACAAATTATATCCATTTTTAAGATCTGTAATAGCTTCCTAGAAGCATTTGAGTAATCCCTGCCTCATGTTTTATTGCTTCTGTGTCTATGTTCTGTTCAAGTTTCCTATTGTTAAATCATCCAGTGTATCTGAAAATTTCGTGTTTTGATGCTTTGTTTATTTCCTTCCTTCTTTCCTCCTTATATCAAATATAGATTTAAAAGACTCTGCCTGCCATTTTGTAATCCACAAACAATAGTAAAGATGTCTTTTTTCAGGCCAATAGTAATCTGATATGCTTTCTTCCTGCAGTTCTATCAGGAGGCTGATAAAGTCTTTTGGTCTGGAATAGATTTGTAACAATAAGCAAATGCAAATTACTTTATTGGGGACATTAACCAGCAGAAAGAAAAGAAAATAGTTTTCAGATATCCAGAAGATCCAAAAGTAAATAAGGAGTAACAATAAGCACCCATGCAGTGTTTTATAAAGCAGAATTTGTAAATGTTCTTCAATTACTATCCATTGGAACCCTTAGTTATGTCGCTGTTTTAAACACAGCAGAAATGATGATGATGTTTG
This sequence comes from Notechis scutatus, assembly GCF_049901735.1. Classification (NCBI taxonomy): domain Eukaryota; kingdom Metazoa; phylum Chordata; class Lepidosauria; order Squamata; family Elapidae; genus Notechis; species Notechis scutatus. The sequence goes on along the minus strand of NC_142013.1, from coordinate 102,129,930 downwards.
CCATTCAGTTGTATCCAACACTTGACAAATACTGTATATGAATCAGATTTCATCATATCTTCCAATCTTACACTACTTTTCTGTCATGCTCCTGGTGGAAACTGACTCTGAGGGAGAGGAGGAACAGCCAACAGGGAGTGGAAGTGTGGCTCCGGAGGTTGTGGAGGAGGCTGGGGAAGGACAGGGGCCAGCTGAGCAGTCAGAGGAGGACCCAGGCCCACCCCTATCCATCCTAGGGGCACGCAGGGAGGAGAGGATAAGGGAGAAACGTGGTCTCCTCAGGAGGAGAGGGCCTTGATCCTCTTCATGGGCTGCAGGTGTGACAACTGAATCAGAGTTTGGACCTGCGTACTGGCAAACGCTGGAAACAAAGTGTGGAAATATCTCTAGTTTATGATTCCTCTCTGAGTTTGGTGTCCTTCCCAGTGTGTGTTATCTGTAGGACATCCTCCAGCCCTTATCTTGCCTGGTTTGTGTTGCTTTTTTCCTCCTTCGTGTAACTGTGTGGGAGGTTTTTTTTTTGTCTTTTGTCAAAGATATTCGGAGCTTGGAAGCAAACTGAAGGAATAAAAGGGGCTTCACTTGTTTTCTGTGACTGTGTTTGTTTTGTATCCCACCCTGGGTCATCAGATTCTCTGGGTTGTTCAATGCTCTGGCTGGTGACAGCTTTAATGGTGTCCAGCCATCGTGTTCCTTGATGGGCTGGTTTCCTTTTAGCGCTAACTCTTCCTGACATAATTGCTTTCTGCAATAAATTCCCCCACATGACATGGCCAAAATAAAATGCAGTTTTGTGATTTTGCCTTCCGGTGACATGTCTGGTTTTATGTGCTCCAGTATTTGCTTGTGGGTCACCTTTGCTGTCCAAGGAGAAGCAGAAATATGTCCCCTCAAAAGAATGCACTCAACAATTAGAGGCCAGGCTGATTTGAAATAACATAAATATCTATTTGATAATAACTAGTTTTTGGAAGCACCGGAGATTCTAGGAAATTTCAACAGTATACCAATAGCACTTAAACTTATATACCACTTTATAGTGCTTTACATCCCTCTCTAAGCGGTTTACAGAGTCAGCATATTGCCCCCAACAATCTGGGTCCCCATTTTATCTACCTCGGAAGGATGGAAGGCTGAGTCAACCTTGAGCCTGGTGGGATTCAAACTGCCAAATTGCAGGCAGCCAGCAGGCAGCAGAAGTAGCTTGCAGTACTGCACTCTAACCAATGAGCCACCAAGGAAAGAAACTCTTTATGCTCTCATCTCATCCAAAAATCTCTTAGAATATTCTTTAGGCTGGGAATGTTAATATGAAAGATAATGGAAATGAGGAGACTGGCTTCACACCTATCTGCCCAAGAGTTGAAGAAAACTTCCTTCTTCCTTGTAAAAGGAGAAGTACCTGCATGCTTGAAATTAAGCTCAAAAAGGAAATTTTGGCTATAGTAACCATAAAGGATCATGCAATGGAGACTCGCGCACTGTTTACTGTTCTTAATTAATGAACCATGCAAAATTGTTAAGGGACTAAATGGAACACCCAACTCAACCTGTCTCTCTGTCTATAGAGATGTACAGATAGGAGTCCCAACAAGGTTAATATTGATCGCTGCAGCATCTCTCTATCCGTAAATGAAGTATGACATGTATCGGTTCACGTATCATTAATTCATCCATCCATGCATGTACAATACAGAGTGGTGTACCCTGGTGCTTCTTTCTAACTATGCATTTGTTTTCCGACTCCAGAATATCTTACATAAAAAAAAGAGAAAATAGGATGTTTAAAATTAGTAAAATAATCTAAACAGAGAAACTTTCAATAAGCATATAAGGGGGTACAAAAAACACAGCAGGAATTAAAACACTTATGTGACATTAGATAGTATTTGAAGCCTAGAGAGCAGTGATCTAAATAGCTTTATCATGGGCCAGGATCAACTTGTCCATTGTACATGATCCGTCAAGATTGTGCCATAACAATAAATATTCAGGGCTCTGCAATTCCCCGCATATTCACTTTCTGTCTCTCTGATATAGCCCCATGTCTTCAAGTTCTTCTTACATTGGGATAGCCCAGTTCTCAATATGTTCAAATTTTTCCATATTCTATAAGCAGGGGTGGGCTTCAAAAATTTAAGCAAAGGGTTCTCTGCCTGGTTGCTGGGTGGCTGTGGCCATGTTGGCCCATGGCCTAGTTGACCTCCTGCACCATGGCGGGGGGGATTGCCCTCCCCGAGCTCTGGAGGCTTTCTTTGAGCCTCCAAGAGGGTAAAAATGGCCTCCCCAGGCTCCGGAGGCTCTCTGGAAGCAGGGAATGGGCTCATTTGTGGCCTTCACAAACTCCTAGGAGGCCCATTTTTCACCCTCCCTGAGCCTCTGTGCGCACTCTGTACTTTCCTGCATCCAAAACAGGGCCGTGTAGGGACTCCTGGGAGGGGCTAGGTGGGGTGGGCGGGGCCAGGCAGGAGTGTTCTGACCCAGTCGAAGTTTCCGAAAGCAAACACAGATAAACTTTATTCACAGCTTTATTCCACAAATAACCTTATTTGTAGATAACAGATGGCTTGCAGCCAATTAGTCCAATAAATCAGAGTCTGTAATCATCACACTAACTCCTTTGAATTTTTGCCTTTTGCAAAGGCAAAAGCCATTTGAAACCAGGCTTATATTCCCTAGAGGGAGGGGCCATTAATTAGCATTCTTACTCCCCTGCTCTTCCATGAATCATCCTGCTCTCACTCACACCCAGCACAGGCTTCTCGAGAACGTCCTCCTGATTGCTGCCGGCGAACCACAATAAGGAGTGGGATTTGGGGGTTCTCCAAACTGCACATAATCTTAGCTAGGGACTCTCCCAAACCCCTACAAACCAGCAGCAGCCCACCCCTGTCTATAAGAGAGAAAGCAATAGCACTTATACAGGTACTCCTCAGCGTACAACCACAACTGACTCCAAAATTTATATTGCTAAGTGAGACATTTGTTAAGTGAGCATTGCCCCATTTTATGACCTTTCTTTGCCACAGTTGTTAAGTGCATCACTGCAGTTGTTAGGTTAGTAACAAGTGAGTTCTGAGTTCCCCATTGACTTTGCTCATTAGACGTTCGCAAAAGATGATCACATGATCCCAGGACATTGCAATCGTCAAAAATATGAGTCCATTGCCAAGCATCTGAATCTTGAACACCTGGCCATCAGGATGCTACAATGGTCATAAGTGTGAAAATAAGTCACTTTTTTCAGTGATGTTGTAACTTTGAATGGTCACTAAATGAACTGTTGTAAGCCAAGGTACTATCTCTATACCACTTCATAATGCTCTTTACACATTTTAAGAGTCAGCATATGGACCCCAACAATCTGGGTCTTCATTTAACCAAACTTGGAAGGATGGAAGGCCAAGTCAACCTTGAGCCTGTCAGGATCGAACTCCTGGCAGTGGGCAGAGTCAGCCTGCAATAATGCATTCTAACCACAGTGCCACCATGGCCCATGCATAGGATCTTCCATAAAGTTGGTCTAATTTTCACTATAGTTTGAATTATGCCATAGTTCTATTTTGAGGGACGCAGTGGCTCAGTGGCTAAGACGCTGAGCTTGTCAATCAGAAAGGTGAGCAGTTTGGTGGTTTGAATCCCTAGCACCACGTAACAGAGTGAGCTCCTGTTACTTGTCCCAGCTTCTGCCAACCTAGCAGTTTGAAAGCATGTAAAAATGCAAGTTGAAAAATAGGGACCATTTTGGTGGGAAGGTAACAGCATTCTGTGCGCCTTCGGCATTTAGTCATGCTGGCCACATGACCATAGAGACATCTTTGGACAGTGCTGGCTCTTCAGCTTTGTAACGGAGATGAGGACTGCCCCCTAGAGCAGGAAATGACTAGCACATATGTGCGAGAGGAATCTTTTCCTTTTACCTTATAGTTCTATTTTACAGCTTTCCGGATTCGATGGAGCTGATTCTGTCATTTGCAAAAACACTTTTTCATCCTCAGTCATAGGCCTCATGTCCATATATAGGATGGCGGGAATCCATTTGCTGTTTTTAATTGTTCTATTTCTTCTGCTGCCATTCTCCTCACCAAGTCTTTTCAAGTTAACCCTTTTGTCAGGGTTACTGTTTTTTAACTGAACTAACGTACAGGCTATCTAAAGCCACTTTTATTCCCCGTTACTGATGTGACTATTAAGTGCGTTTACATTGCTCAGGTAGATAAAATTTTGTAGAAAGCTAAGGTCATTGTTACCTCAGCAGATGGCAGCCATTGTTTAGACTCTCTGGTTAATGAGGGTTGGACCTCATTAGTCTTTTCCACAGAAAATGCCAGAGATCATAAAGGCTGTAAGCTAGAAGAGATATTGAAAAAGATCTAGGAAAAAGGCCACCTCAAACCACCTCTGTACTGTTGCCAGGAAAGCAGGATGATGGTGTCCACATAATCACCAGAAGCTGAGTTCAACCTGAGGGCATCTTTACCTTTGAAGTAAGACTAGTCCTGTGGCTGCTTCCTACTCAGTCATCCCTTTCTTCCCAGCTGGATGCAAATTCGCATCTTCATCCCAGCGAGACTATTGAAAAGGATTTCAGAATAAAGTAAGGTGTGTTTTTACAAACAGATGCAGCTGGCTAGAAGCACAGTGTATGAAGAATTTCCGTGCCTATTCTAGAGTGACATTAGGTGAAAGAATAATACCTCCATTGAATAATATTATTAAATACAGCACAAATATTTGCTTGTGTCTTAAGGGTTCTTACAAAGCTTAGTTCTTACGGGCTACTCTGAAAAAAAGAGAGAGAATAATAATAATAATAATAAAAAATAACTCTGCAGCTAACAATTGCAAAGGTATGTTTTTATGCTTTCTAGCAAAGGGGAATCTGCCTCCATCTTATGTGTATTTTTGGAATTCCCCCTTCTCTTTTTCATCACTCACTTTCCTTTGTTAGCTGTGTTTTTGAGCTGTTGAGAGTCAGCCAGAAATTTCACTCTCTGAGCTCCTCCTGTAAGTGGATCTAACAGCACAAAAACACCTTCAGGATCAGAAGAATTGATTTCTGTCTTACTGTTGCCTAGGCAAACTTCTTTTCCAGAATCTCTCCGGACACATAGTATATTCTTTGTTGACATGCCAATGCTCTTTCTTATCCTATCCTTTTTTTTCCCCTTCCATATAACGGTGTCAGTATTTTGGCTTGTCAGATTCTGGTCTTGCATTAAAGTTAGTTTCAGTTTGAGGACAACTTACTTGTTCAGAGACATTAAGGCAACTGTGAAAATGGTGGCATCAAGTTAGAACAAGGACAAGACACAGACGAGATGAAACTCTATCTTTGCACTTGGACTTTTATGAGTGCTGAAAAGTCTGTTTTAAGATTCAGGGCCCACTTGGCAATAACTAGGAAATGTATTCTTTCAGTATGGGAAGTCTTATTCCAGAAGGACAAATATAATTTAATAGGTGTAAAAGAAACGTAGTGAGATGACTCCTACAACTGGTATACAGTGATAGAAATTTGTTCAGAAGAAGCAAAGCAGGAAAAAGGAAAGAAGAGTTTCATTGTCTATGGAAAATATTCCTTTGTATTCAGAAATTATGATAATGGTTATGGCCACATGGAAGAGAACATCTGGCTTAAAATACATGGAGGAACAAAACAAAACAAAAATCTGGTTTTTGTCAGGGTATATTCATTAAATGGTATATTCATTAACATGGTTAACAAAGTCAGCAAGTGAGTAAGCATAGCAACAGACCAGCCAATGGGAGCTGACAGACTGGGATCCTTTTGGCTCTGTGTGCTTTGCTGAGAATTGAAACTGAAACTAACTTGTTTGCTTGCTGAAACGGAGTTCTGTTCTGAGCCCCCTGAGCTGCTGCTTGTGTTTTTGCTTATGTTACATTGAAATGATCACAAATGGTATTGTAAACTTTACTCGTTTTATTATGTTTATAAAAAAGCTAATGACACTGCTGAATCAGTCATCTGTGTGTTTTCTGGATTTGAATTTCTGCTGCAAACTCTTAACAGTTTTGATCTCTGCTATTACCTTCCTGACTAAGGAGAAGATATGGATGGTATCTTCCTAAAATAGAACTATAAATCTTCTCAAAGTGACTTGAGATTGTAGTGATACCATCTCTTAGGTATCTGTGGAGATTCTCAGTCATCCATGTCATGGTTGTCCCAAGGGTGCTTTTTCAAGAGGCAACTGGATTTTTCTGTTTTTTTCTTTTATTTCTCATCCAAGAAGCTTTTTCAGCTCAGAGCGAAAATTGATGAGAATTGAAACATCTTCACCAAAAACCAGTTTTAGATCAAAACTGAGAAAGTGTATGGTAAACTCACGTTTGAATATCAATCTTTCTAGGTAGCCAAGAAGCCTTGCTGAATTTCACTCATCTTGGTTCCCTGTCACTAAAAGCTTTGCTTCATTATTCAATTATTTCTTCAAAGTGCTGATTGTCCAGGGAAGTATTGCCTCCCAACAGCAGTGTAAAAATCTTAAAACAACCCTTCCCCTTTAAGAAAGTCAAGCCTCAGAAGCTCCGGAGACAGGAAGTCTAGGCATACTTGCAAGAATGTAATAAGGGTAGAAAAAAACAAAAGGGGATTGCTTCTAACTACTGGTTCTCTGAACTGCTTAGAAAGTTAACAAGAGGTTCTATGGAACCAGTCAGAACCAGTAGAATCCCACTCCTGGGCAAGAGGATTGAGAAGGCTAAGAAAGTTGTGATAGGAAGATAGAACATTTAGATGTTAGTGCAAGCCACTGTAGAGGTAGCTAGATTTCTTTCTTCCTTTCTTTCGTTCCTTCCTTCCCTTTTCTTCCTTCCTTTCCTCTTTCTTTCCTCTTCCTTTCTTTCCCTTTTCTTCCTTCCTTCCTCCTTCCCTTTTATTTACGTCTTTCTTTCTTTCTTTCTTTCTTTCTTTCTTTCTTTCTTTCTTTCTTTCTTTCTTTCTTTCTTTCTTTCTTTCTTTCTTTCTTTCTTTCTTTCTTTCTTTCTTTCTTTCTTTCTTTCCTCTTTCCTCTTTCCTCTTTCCTCTTTCCTCTTTCTTTCCCTTCTCCGTCTCTCTCTCTCTCTCTCTCTGTCTCTCTCTCTCTTTCTGTACAAGGCCTTTAAATGTCTTTTTAGTTCTTTTCTGTACCCTGCACAATGTTTGCTATAAAGGAGAATAACACAATGACTTTGAATCAAGAGTGTTCACTCCATTTAACTAAAAGTGTGAGTGAATCCTTTTTTGTTAGAGATGATAAACAAGTTTTACTTATGAGCTGGTATCTATGCTCACCCATTCACCCACTCCTTGAAGTGTGATTAACCAATATAATACATATGGGAATCAATTCTGATTATTCCTTCTTTTTATCACTACTCTCTTTGTTTGTGATTTGAACTGTCTTCTTTTAGTTTCATATTTGATCACTGCTTTAGGTTTATCCTTGAAATCTTTGAATTCATTTTTCCAGGAGCAATTGCTGCTCTGAAGCTATTTATTTTGACATTTCTTTTCTTTTGCACGTCATCTGCACAAACTCCCCTCCCATGCCATTGCCAAATGTCAACAATGATATAGGAAATTCTGGGATTGAAGCCTATTTAAAAAAGAATCTTGAAGTTCTCAACTGCTTTTCTTCCTACCTCTCTGTCATCATGACTTAAGGAAAAGAGTCTTTCTTAGAAGGAGGCAAGCAGTAAACAACAAAATCCACCTGAAAGAAACAAGGAATTAAAAATGAAAATCTTTTGTTCTTAATGACAGAGTATAATGGGGAACTAATCTCGCAGGCACATTATTACCAGGCAAACTAGTTACACATGCAATAAGATTTAGTTGTATAAATTATGAATGGAATAAACTAGACTGTCACGGTGTGTGCAGTCAGGTGTTCCGCATGTTATATGTAAATATAAAAGTCGTCTGCCTTTGGCTTATTGGTGTCAGAGAATTCTATTTCTTTCGAGGTGTGTATCTTCCACCCACCCACCCCCTTTGCAAGGGAGTTATTTCACATCTCAAGAATTAATTTGTATTCATTATCAGATGCACATAGTAACTCACCCGAGAAAGGGGAAGGCAGTGGGGACGGGAGAGAAAAAGCAGTGAAAAGTAGAATAATAGAGAAAATCACACCCAGATGTATTTGAAGACCCCTTGCTGCATTCTGCTTTATCCTTTCTGTGGGCTTTTCCCAGACTGGGAAAAGTATTAATACATCCCAAAACATATATAGACAGGATCGGGTGGGATTCCGCCGGTTCGGACCGGTTCTATAGAACCGGTTGTTATGATTATGCACAGTTCTGAGAACTGGCAAATCATTCCCTTGGCTGGCCCCGCCCCTCTCCAGCCGCCCCTCTCCCTCCCTTAACATGCATGCGCAACATTGCGTACATGCCTGACATTGCTGACTGCGTTCTTCCCTGCCCAGCCATTCCTTAAGGTATTTCTTTTTCCCCTCCCGATGATCAGCTGTTCCTATGATCAGCTGTGCTGGGATTCCCCTCGCTGTTTTACTGCTTCACCCAGGAGGCTTCCCTGAGGCCCAGGAAGACAAAAAATGGAGTGGGGAGGGGGTGTTGTGCCCCCTGGCTCCATTTTTTCCTTCCTGAGCCCCAGGGAAGATTTCTGGGAGCAAAAATGCCCCCAGGAGGCTTCCCTGAGGCCCAGAAGGCCACAGAACATGGAGAGGTGCTCCACCCAGTCATATGGCCTCATCCACCTAGCCACACCCACTTAGCCACGCCCACTTAGCCATGCCCACAGAACCGGTTGTTAACAAAATTGAACATGTCTCTTGGACAGAATTGGTTAATAGGGATTAAAAATATTAATACATCCCAAAGTATATATTGACAGAATTGGTTAATAGGGAAGTCTTTTTTATTTTGCTATTTCTTTCTCTTTTACTTGCTCTGATTTAGCTTCTGCAATTGACTGATGGCAAATTTGTCAATTCCAATGGTGTTTAAGTGGTGCTGCAGTTGTTTTGGGATTGCATCCAAGGCACCTATTACTATTACTATTGGTACTACTTTTGCTTGCTTTTGCCACAGTTCTATTTCTAGAACTGCTGCCAGTGTCCCAGGTATCAACCGAATATCTTCTTAAAATATACAATATTCCGAGTAGTGCAGTTGTTTGCAGTTCTGCTGGTGTTATTGCAGGAAGCTGCAATTTCTTGATGTGTTTTGTGAAATTTTTGGACATGATACAAAGGGCCCTGATGACAATGGGTATCACTGTCCATAACTGTGTAGTTTCGACGGCCAGGTCACGATATTTTGTGATTTTTTCCTGTTCTTTTTTGTTGACTCTGGTGTCTCCAGGTACGGTGGATGTCAATCAATTGTACACTTCGGCCTTCGATAATCGCAATATCTGGTGTGTTGTGTTCCAAATGGCGATCTGTCTGTATTCAAAAGTCCCACAAGATCTTCACCGTCTCATTTTTGACAACTTTTTCCACTTTATGTTCCCATGACTTTTCAGATACAGGTAGACTGTATTTTTTAAACAATGACCAAGTTTTGTGCTTTTGTCCCAGTCAGTTTACAGTTATATGCCCTAGTTTTCCAGCAGTAGCAACTGAGCCCTGTAGCCCATTTTTTGACAGATCTCCAAGAACCATAGCATCTGACATGGTCCTTGCTGACCTGGGTGATGACCGATCAGGTATGGAATTTTCTTGATTTCTTCCCATCATTGATGATGGTGGGTGCCTGGGTTGGTTCATGGTGACTAAGCCACTACTGATCCAAAAACCATAATAATAACCATTATCATCATCATCATCATCATCATCATCATCATCACAGTCAGCCAAATCTTCAGACTGGGTTTGGCATTTTTGTCTACCTATTGAGTCCTTACCAAGGACCTGGGATAGCCAGATCTGGATGTTTGACGATGTTACCAATATTGTCGCAGAATGGAAGCTATTCCAAGTAAAACAGGGGTCTCAAACTCGCGGCCCGCGGGCCAATTGCGGCCCACAGGACGATATCCTGTGGCCCCCACCGTGATATGAAAGTATAATATTAGTGCGGCCCGCAGGGGGAATGGACCTCTGAAGGAAGTCCCGCCCACCATTCCTCGTTGTGGCTTCTTCTCCACCCTGAACTTTAACAAGTCCAAGTACAGGTCCAGACTTACTGATGATCATCTTCAAGCCATACTGAGGGTCTCAAGTGCCTCCTCTCTCAAGCCAAATGTGGCTCAGATATGTGAGAGGAAGCGTTGTCAAGTCTCTGGCAGCAAGGAGTAAGCTGGAGAAGTCATGTTCTGAGGAACTGTTCATGATCTTCATTCAATGTTCCATTCATGTGTTCAGGACAGTTCATGTATTGGAGAAATCATTAACTGTTGATGACATTTGGGGATATTTTTTAAGAACGTTTTTTGTGGAATCCCTTATGCGGCCCAGCCTCACCCAGACTCTGCCTCCAGTGGCCCCCAGGTAAATTGAGTTTGAGACCCCTGAAGTAAAACCACCTTCTGCAATTGACTAATGGCAAATTTGTCAATGCCAATGGTATTCAACTGATGCTCCATTGTTTTGGGATTGTACCCAAGGTGCCTATTACTATTGGTACTACCCTTGCTTGCCTTTGCCACAGTCATTCTATTTCCATTTGTATTGTAGGTCTTTGTATTTTGTTATCTTCTCCAATTCTTTCTCTTCTATTCTGCTGTCTCCAGGCACTGCCACATCCATTATCCAGACTTTTCTTTCTTTCTTCTCAACAACTGTTAAGTCCAGGGTGTTATGTGGCAGGCCTGTTTGAATTCTGAAGTCCCAGAGCAATTTAACTTCTTCATTTTCTATGACTTTTTCTGTTTTATGGTCCCACCAGTTTTTGCTTACTTACAGGCAAATTATATTTCTTGCAGATCTTTCAGTGCACCATTGTTGCTACTTTGTCATGCCGCTGCTTGTAGTCAGTCCGTGTGATCTTCTTGCAGCAGCTTACAAGTTGGTCCACTTCAGCTTCTTTGCATAGGTGGCAGTTACTGTCTGTTGCTTTCTTCTCAATTCTGGCTTTGGTGCTAGGAACAAATCTTATGCCACCAATCTGGAAATGGAAACCTTAGGCATGGCAATAGATTTTTCTGTGAAGCACTGGAATGGAATGGAGAGTACTTATAAGCTCATTATTGCTTCCATTCTCCTGTCCACCTAGTGGTTCAAAAGCATGCAAATGTGAGTAGATAAATAGGTACGATTTCGGTGAGAAGGTAACAGTGTTTTGTGCCCCTTGGTATATAGTCATGCTGGCCAGATAACCATGGAAGTGTTTTAGGTCAATACTTGCTCCTTCGGCTAAGGAAGGTGATGATCACCACTCAGTAGAGTTGGCACCACAATGGAAACCTTTACTGTTCAGTCATATCCAACTCTAGAGGGCAGTTTATAAGTCAATAATTTCCAATTGCTTATATGGGAGAACCTGAGTTTAAATTCAGGTTGTGGTGATGGAAGAAAATCCTTTGCTTAGGTTAGATAGTGTCTCACTTTTCGTGGTGATGGACCCTATTCCCATAAATCCTTGGCAGTATATATAATAAGAGCCAGAGAAGATAAATATTTGGCACTGCTTTTTTTAAAGTGTCCATCAGTCCCGGTCTCTCATTTCTTCAGAGTTGGGAAATTAAAGGTATTTAGAAGACCAAGACTGTCTTTATTTTAAGAGGCTGTCTCTTTCCCTTCGTTTATGCAGAAGAAAGAGAGAAATACGAGCTCTTAGAACAGTTTCCTTGCCATTTTCTCTCTGCCTAGGACTTCATGGTGGAGACAGTGGTTAGAAATGAAATATAGGAGAAAGCCCTTTTTCTGCCTCCCTGCGCCCACAAAGTGGACCATGGAATTAATATATGAGATATTATTTCTAATGTATTTATCAACACACAAATTCTCCCTCTCTCTCCAACTCCCTCCTTTGTAGCAGATGTACTTTTGAAAGCACTTACATATTTACAGTCTGGAATAGAGACACCGGCTAATGGGAATTTGTCTGCTTGCAGAAGTGTTCTCCTTGAGTGCCTAAGAAGAGCCCTTCTTTTATCAAATATTTCGCACGTTATGTTTTACAGTTTCTTCTAGATGGCACACCATGGAGAACAATAAATTCCAATTTGTTTGTATTCCCTCCCTGTATTTGCACTTGGGTGATGATATTTGAATTCATGCAAGATCCCCTTTCTTCAGTAATAAGGGAGAACTTCAGCCTAATCTTTTCATTAATCCACTTCTGTTTGTCTGTTATTAATAGACCGGTGTACAATATATGTTCATCTGCAAAAACTCCACCAGGCATGACTAATTCAGGTAATTAATTTGCCGGCACATTAACACCCATCAAATGAGTCTGCTAAACCGGTAAATTTAAAGTAAATTAAACTTAATTTGCAGGTTACCGCAATTAAGTCCGCCCAGCCTTTCTTGGGGATTTCGACAACCTAAGTATTTAAGAGGCAATCATAATGCATGCAAAGTGGGCGGGCACTGGGGCTAATTAACATGAGAATCTAATCTGCTTTTCAATTAGAAGAGGGAATGCTGATAACGTTCCCGTTGACAGGGTTGCCATTCAGAGCAGCCTAACAGGAATTGCACAGCATAATTATAGCTGAAAAGGGAAGCTCACGCCAGGCCTGTTTAGGGGTTAATGAGACACTGGCAGCTTCCTGCTGTGGAGTTCGAGCCTGTTTAGTGGGGCTTCAAGAGGAAACCACCCATAGGGGTTTCCTTTGAACTGTCAAAAGGTCCCCTTGTTCTGGGGTGGCTTATGTTTCATTTGTCTGAGTGGCATATCAAAAATGGATGAGCTGCCAGCAGCAGTCCTCATGACATTAATTCACCAATTGTGTATCTAATAGTTTCATCCTTAAATATATTTGGGTGAAGGCTCCACTTGGGAGAGAAGGGTGGCTGTGTGTGCACCAGTGTGCCTGTGTGTATGTGTGTGTGTGTGTGTGTGTGCTGGTTTCAAAAAATAATGACAAAGAACTCCATAGCTCCAACCAAGGACCGGCCCGGACTTGTGTAAATGTACAACCGGCAGCAAAATGTTAATGATGCTGATGACCTACACCCGAGCCGCTATTAGCGGGAGGAAGACAAAGGAGGCATTGTGCAGGGGCTCTTCTGAACGGCATTCAAGTCAGAAGAGTGACAAAAGCCCTGGCATTCACTGAGACACTCTTTTAAAAGAGGAACGGGGATAATAGGACAAATTTATCCCCGAAGCAATGTCAGCACTTCCAGTGACTTTTCTTTTTAACGCTGTGAGTGAAGTTGGCTTATTGGCAGCGATAGGCAAATGCTAAGAGGAGAAAGAGCAAAGGACAGAAGACTTAAGCCTGTGTAGATTTTAAAGGGGAGAGGCGGCCACTTAAACTCTCTTTGATAGGGGTTGTTTAAGGGTAGCTTTTTCAATTGGCTTTGGGTGGGCTGATCTTAGCTCTTGTGTATGTTAGGAACCTCTGAGATCGAACCAGTTTCTTAACCCAAGATGGGTTTAGGGATCATTTTAGGGTCTAGGACAATTGGCATTCTGACCATTGTATTGGATTCATATTTTAAACCGAACATGTACTTCCTAGACTGATATACAGTTACCAACATAGGTAATAAATGAACATTTCTCTGTGGGATGATACCCTTTAGGGTCTCATTCAAGAACTGTGTCACTCCATATGCATTAAAAAGTATTTTTTTAAAAAAAACCTGTGTTACAAAAATGGCATGCAGAAATTGGAATCATCACCATCCTCTATTAATGATCCCATCATCCCATGCAGGTGGAGTTTGGGCAACTGAATGGAGCTAAATCTTTACTGGCCAGATGCCCTTCCTGTTGCCAACGCAGAGTTATATTCAGAAGATATATTCTCAATGTGCCCAGAGAGAGAAATATCTGCCTCTACCTAGGATCAAACTCCCAGCCTCCTGATTGTGAGGTGAGAGCTCTAGATCTAGGCCATTGCAACACTTGTGTGCAGCAATACGAATGTTAGGGGAAAACCTTGTCTAGGAAAACAAATGCAAACTTGTTTTTATTTATAATTGCACAGCTCAGTGGGAATAGGGGGGAAGAGAATTAATCAAGCCCTAATCATGCAAAGGGTTTGATTTTATCCTTGCTAGATCCATACAGGAGCTATCATGTAGGTCAGGAGTCTCCAACTTTGGCAACCTTAAGACTTGTGGACTTCAACTCCCAGAATTCATCAGCCAGCATTTTTTTTTTTAATTCTGCATGAAAACGAATGCAGAACCAAAGTGATGATCTTTATGATTATTATCACTTATCGAGACTGCAAGATAGGTCACCCAAAGGTTACTTTATCTCAGGAGGCATGTCCACATTTTATGAGAATGTGTGATAAAAGTTTGTCCGTGATTTCATTCATAGAAAGAAAAGAGAGTACCCAGATGTTTGCAGATGATTTCTGTAGTCTCTGCTAGCCTCTCTGTTCTACATGTCTTTTCTTTTTCTTTTAGATTTTTAAAAAAATGAAAACGAGAGTAAAGCGGATATTTTGTGATTATCTGCATATACCCTGACATCCATTTTGTGAGAGAGCCCACAATGCTTTCAGAATTCCAAGAGCAGGTCTTCTGGATTGAAAAAAAATGGTACCTTTTGCTTCTATATTCTCACAAACGTAGAACTTTCATATTTTAACACTGTATTTTTCTTTTGAAGTCTGTCAATACAATTGATAAATAACATTGATTTGTGCATTGATACAGTATTCTGCTGAAATCTATGTTCTGTTTAAGTCAGATATCTTTCCTTCTATATGGTGGCTAACCTTATTACAATTTTAAGAAGGTTCAATATGTCAAACAACTATTTCTACTGTCTATCTTCCAATCAAAAGTAATTTTTCCTGATGTAGATATGTTGAGCAAACTCTTAGTAGCACTTCATCCTATTACATGATAGTAAATGCTTTTCTTATGTAACAGTCCTCTGAACTGTACTTTTGAAGATGACAAACCATGAAATATTTTTAATCCATCTTTATGTTACATTTAATTTAACTTATGTGTGCTGTATTCACAACGCATATTTTCCCTGTTGAGTCTTTCTACATGAACCTATTTATTGTAAAATGTTTTAGTTTTCATTTCAGAGACCATTTGTTGAACTATTTCTCCAGTGTTGCTGCCTTCTCTGGAGAACAAGAACAATCCATTTAGAGCAGTGGTGGGATTCATTTTTTTTTAACAACCGGTTCTGTGGGTGTGGCTTGGTGGGTGTGGCGTGGCTTGGTGGGCGTGGCAGGGGAAGGTTACTGCAAAATCCCATTCCCTCCCCACCCCACTCACCTGCTTTCCAGCTCTGTTCTCCTGTGCAGGGCAACAAAAGAAAATCCAGCCAATCATCTGGGACTCGGGAGACAGAGAATAGATGGGGTCGGGGCCAGTCAAAGGTGGTATTTGCTGGTTCTCCAAACTACTCAAAATTTCCACTATCGGTTCTCCAGAACTGGTCAGAACCTGCTGAATACCACCTCTGATTTAGAGGAAAAAAACTTTAAAATTCCTCTGATGTTGTCTTCCTTCAGATTAAGACTCTTGCCATTAACTGGGGACTCAAATTTGTTATGAAACTTATTAAGAGTCTTAGCTCACAAATTAGTAATTTTTTAAGAAAATGCTTTTAGAATAACCACAATGGTAATGCCTGTGAAAAAGTGAGGCCACGAGAGGCCACTGGAGTGCCAAAAAGGGTGCCAAATAATGGCACATGTGTCAAGAATGAAATTGTCACTTACGTACTTCTGCAAACACATAATGACATACTTACACTGTAGTGTCATCATAGTTTGGTATTTGGCTGTAGATAATAATAATTCCTGCAAATAGGAGTAAAATGGCTGTGACAAAAGAAAGCAAAGATAGGTAGCTTGGTTGCCATCCTGAACAAACGAGAGCAGAGGGGGTTAAACTCATGGACCGGATGCTTCGTGCGCTGGCCATGCCCACGCCTGGTTTAGCAAAGGGGGAAAAAGTTGCGATACGATGCCGTGATGACGCGAATTTGTCGCTCCTACAGCAGTAGTGGGATTCAAAAACTTTTACCACCGGTTCGGTGGGCGTGGCTTGGTGGGCGCGCTTTGCATGGGTGCACACACTTTGCATGCACACATGCACCAAACACACAGTTTGTGCAGGCGCAGAGGCATTCCAACTCGCCTCCTGCAAGCCTGCACTCTCCCGGTCGCTTCAGCAGCTGCCACGCAGCACTCTGCTGTGCCACGCAAAGCAGCTGTACTTCAAAAGCAGAGGATAAAGGGGAGTTTGGGAGCCCAGGCGGGTGGGCCCAACAGCAGAGCGGAGGAGAGAACCCATTCGGTCTTCGCTGCTCATCACCACTACCAGCTCAGCGGAACCGGGCCAAACCAGTAGAATACCACCACTGCCCTAGAACATCATACATCGACATTGACAAAATCACCATTAGTCAATTTCAAAAGGCAGCTTGACTTGGATGACATGATCCCTCTAAAGCCATCAAATAATAATATCTGCCTATTCCTGGTCTTTGAAAAGGACTTGATATATGGGTAAAAATAGAATAGAACAGGATAGGATAGGATAGGATAGGATAGGATAGGATAGGATAGGATAGGATAGAATAGAATAGAATAGAATAGAATAGAATAGAATAGAATAGAATAGAATAGCTTTATTGGCCAAGTGTGAGCGGAGTGGAGTGGAGCGAGCAAAGCGGAATGGAATGGAATGGAATGGAACAGAACAAAATGAAACAAAACAGAACGGAACAGAACAGGACAGGACAGAACAGAATAGAATAGCTTTATTGGCCAAGTGTGATGGATAGGAGTGGAGTGGAGTGGTATGGTATCGAATGGAATAGAATGGGATGGGTTGGGATGGGATGGGATGGGATGGGATGGGATAGAATAGAATAGAATAGAATAGAATAGAATAGAATAGAATAGAATAGAATAGAATAGAATTCTTTATTGGCCAAGTGTGATTGGATACACAAGGAATTTGTCTTGATGTAAATACTCTCAGTGTACATGAAAGAAAAGGTACATTCATTAAGAATCAAGAATCATAACGTACAACACTTAATGATAGTCATAGGGCACAATCAAATCAAATCAAATCAAGTCTAAATATCTGACTACAAGTAGTCCTCAACTTACAAAAATTCATTTAGTGAGTTCGAAATTACAAGTGAAAAAAAGTGACCTAAGACCATTTTTCACACTTATGTCCATTGCTGCATCCCCATGGTCACATGATTTACATTGTGATGCTTGACACTTGACTCACATTTATGACAGTTGCAGTGTCCTGGGGTCATGTGATCCCTTTGGCGATCTTCTGACAAGCAAATTCCTTGGGAAAACAGATTCACTTAACAATCATATTACTAATTTGAGAATTGCAGTGATTCACTTAACAAATGTAGTAAGGGGAAGGACGTAAAATGGGACAAAACTCACTTAACAAATGTCTCAATTAGCAACATAAATTTTGGGCTCAGTTGTGATCATAAGTTGAGGACTACCTGCATATGACCAACCCTAATGATGTTTCTGGACATTTTACACTTGCATAGCATCAAGCATGGACAAGTTAAAATGTGATTATTAACAAATACATCCCAAAAGTGAGAAAATTGCTAAAGATAAATTGAACAATGATCTACAAAGCCATCAATGCCTTGGCCATACATGAGATGCAATGCATTGCTAAAATTATTAACTGGACACAAGCTGAACTGGACAGTGTGGACTGAAAAACAAAAAAAAACCTGATGAGTATTCACTATGCATTATATCCCCATAGTGATATTAATAGATTATACCTACCATGCAGAAATGGAGGCCTAGGTTTACTTCATCTAAAACAAACCGTCAAAGACGAAAAACATGCATTGGCTGATTATGTAAAAGACATTCAAGAACAAGCATTGATGCAAGTTAAAATAGGAACTTACTGAATCTGTCGGAAACAAAACAAATATTGAAATAATGAAATAAAAGCACAGACAGAAGTGCTGGCAAAGAAAAGCATTTTGTTTCTACAAAAGATTGAGGGGGAAGGTGGATAAAGATAAAACCTGACAATGACTTAAATAACTGGAACATTAAAGAAAAAAGAAACAGGAGGCTTCATTTTAACTGCTTAAGAGTAACCTATTCAAACTAATGTAATCAAAGCCAGAATTGAAAAAAAAATCATCAAATGATTCAAAGTACAGATGGTGCAAAGAAACAGCAGAGACAATAGACAGACTCGTCTTGTGTAAGAAGACTTTTTTGGGGGGAAATCTCATTCCAAATGGCAGGTGCTCCTGGGAAGAGCATTTCTCAGTGTCAAAATATAGATATTTTAAAATCACCAACCCTGCTTTATTCACCTTGTAGGTGTGATTAAAGTAAGATGGTTATTAGGTTATTCCTGAAAAATATTTGCAAGGCAGTGTGGAATGGAACACAACTATTCCCAACTCAGATGGAATAGTATGAATATATAATTTTTGTTTTGAGTGGCTTGCATCAACAAATAGACATTTTCAGGACACTATTCAAGAAGCTGCAAGGATCTTATAAAGTCATAATTGGTCACAGTCCAGCGTGCCTAATGGGATTTGATCTAATCTGGTAGAATAATGAAAGATTAATGGTGGGAATTGAATCCTAATATTCAGGACTCATTGAAATGTAGTTGCCTCTGCTTCTTAGCCAGAAGTTGCAATTTTGTTTGAAATAAAAATACCTAGTTGTTACAACAAAATGACAGAGACTCTTCTAAAAATCATCATATAAAACCAATATAATTAAACATATATCAGATTATATTCCCTCGGGCAATTAAAAAGAGCAATGGTCAAGGAGCTAAATTATGCTGGATATATTTTGCCATATATTTTCCATGTTCTAATAACAATAATTAAAGCCATCCTCGTTATGTTGGCAAAAAGTAAAATTCGATACTTCCACCAAAACCCTTTAATAGCATCAAGTTACTATGGGTTTTAGCAATTTTTAAACATACATTACAAAACAATCATAGGCATGATGAGAAATTCACTATAAATTCAACTATAAATTAACAGCTGTAGTTGCAAGGAAAATTACCCTACTCAAATAACTGCTTTATATGAGCATTATAAGAGGCGTGGAGGCGCAGTGGTTAGAATGCAGTACTGCAGGCTACTTCTGCTGACTGCCGGTTGCCTGCAATTTGGCAGTTCGAATCTCACCAGGCTCAAGATTGACTCATTCTTCCATCCTTCCAAGGTCAGTAAAATAGGGACCCAGATCATTGGGGGCAATATGCTGACTCTATAAAACCGCTTAGAGGGGGCTGTAAAGCACTGTGAAGCAGTGCATAAATCTAAATACTATTGCTATTTTAGGGGTGCTCAAATGAAAAGTTGAATTGCATAGGTCGCACAGCAGTGATGAACATGAGATGAATATGGAAAAGCAAGGACATCCTTCTGGCAACCAAACTTGGGTTCGTTTGTTCTGTTGTGTTCCCCATAGCTACCTATGGTTTTGAAAGTTGGACTTTAAAAAAGCAAGGCAGGAAGAAAATCACCTCGTTTAAGCTGGAAAAGGCTCCTGTATATTTCTTGGACAGCAAAGGTGACTAACAAGCAAGCCCTGGAATGCATAACACCAGATGTATCGCTAGAAGGCAAAATCACAAAACTACCTCTCACTTACTTTGGACATGTGATGTGGGAGAATTCGCTGGAAAAAGCAATTACGTTTGAAAGAGCTAGCAATAAAAGGAAACCAGGCCATCAAAGAACATGGTGGCTAGACACTATTAAAGTCAGCCAGAGCATAGAATTTTTGTTTAAAAAGTAGTACACAGGATCAGAAGACGTGAAGATATCTGGTCCTTAGAATCTCCGAGAGCTGGACTCTACTGAACAGATGATATCATCATCTCCATTGCTATTGGTGTTACATAATCAGATGGTTTTTGAGCTCAATGTATCATCAGAAGTCTTCTACGACAAGTTGGCTTGACCAAGGGCACATTCCAGGTTTGAAATGTTAAATTCAGTTAAATTTTCCAGAGCATCCTGGAATATAACTAGGTTACTTTCATCTTAGAGAAAGGGACCTTCACTTACTGGAGCATTGAAATTCAAAGCAATACTCTGACCATAGAATGATCTGATCATAGCAATCCTATGATAGTTAGGAACCATGGCTCCCAAATTGTTGGTGCTCTGGATGCATGCTGTTTCCGGTCCAAATATACATTCTGCAATCATGAATTAGGTGACATCCAGATATTATTGTGGGTGGATCCATCTGAATTTGGAAATCCACATATTTAACTGAATATTACATTTAGCATGCCATGCTAATTATTGCTACATTTTGTGGAGTTCCACTATAATATTAGTGCCTGTACCCATTTTGTATGTTCGGTGTTATTTTTTTCCCCTCACCCAACTATTTTTATTCTCAGAAACAGGAAAGCACTGTATGTCCTCCATCTGCTCAGCATGTAAAAGTTCAACTGTCTGGGTGCTATCAGAATAATTTCTCCATAGCAACCAACACAGCTGTCACAGATGTCTGCCCCTGTCCAAGCCTTGAAGGTCACCACTTAAGTATTGCCCCCCCCAAAATGTAGTCAGGCATTGGTAAAAAATGGGGGCAGGGGGAGAGGACAAAAGAGCAAACAAGTTTGCATAACATTTGCACATATTACGCAACTAATCATTTAGAAATAACTACTATTTTTTCCCCATCGAACTTGGTACAATTGGTTTGCATGCTGACATTACATGATCTTCTGTGTCTCTGCCCTCTACAATAGCACTGGCAAAAGATTGATTGATTGATTGATTGATTGATTGATTAAGCATATGGCATCGACAGATTTAGCTTAAATGAACCATAAGACATGCGGTCAATGCAATATAGGAGATAATATTATTAAATTAAGCACAGGGGTCCTGACAGCTTTAAGACTTGTGGACTTTAACTCCCAGAATTCCTCCTCCGGTCATGCTAGCTCAGGAATTCTGGGAGTTGAAGTCCATAAGTCTTAAAGTTGCCAAGTTTGAAGACCTTTGAATTAAGGTAAGGCCATAATAAAACCACCTTAATATGGAGCCATAGATTTGCAGTGGGATAGACATTGTAATTTGATATCTAAGGAAGCTAACCATCTAACTGCTTCTTGTGTGGCTGCAGTGAGATCATCCCAGATGCATTGAAATTTCCTGAGGAGATATTCTTGAACTATTTGTGTAATTGTTTGTTCCGGTGCTCCACAGTCGTTTTTAT
This sequence comes from Notechis scutatus, assembly GCF_049901735.1. Lineage (NCBI taxonomy): Eukaryota > Metazoa > Chordata > Lepidosauria > Squamata > Elapidae > Notechis > Notechis scutatus. Next base: position 102,108,602 of record NC_142013.1, on the reverse strand, counting down.
GGACTCTCGGCCTGTCATGCCCTTGTGGGAGTCTGAATCTGAGGGGGAGATTGGGCAGCTGACAGGGAATGGTAGTGTGGCTCTGGTGGCTGTGGAAGAAATGGGGGAAGGGCACAGTCTGGCTGGGCATTCAGAGGAAGACCCAGGGCCGTCCCCTCTTCATCCTAGGACACGTAAGGAGGAACAGAGAAGGAAGCAACGTGGCTTACGGGAGAGAAAAGGGCCCTGATCCCTTTCATTAGTTGCAGCTGGGAGAACAGGATATAAGAAGGGCATTTGCACACAGCACCTTGCTAGAAGCAAAGCGTGCATTATCTTTGTCGAGGCTTATCTGGGTTTTGGCATTCTCCCAACTGTGTGTGCTTGTTATCTTTTGGAAGTCTGCAATTTATTATCCTGGCCTGTTGAGTTAATTTACTTCAGTATGGTTTGTGTTGGTTTTTTTATTTCTAATTTATCTATACTTTGAGTTCGGACTGCATTTCTTCCCTTTGTAGACTGTTTTTGGAAGAGTTTAATCTCCAGCCGAGGATAACTGGACATTGGGGACCAAGTCGGTGGTATTTAAAGGAATTTATCTACTTTTGTGACTTGGTTATTTTTGTGCCAAGCTCCAGGTCATCACACAACCATTCCCCACTTACTGAGCTTTGACTTAGTTCTGGTATGTCCTGTCCTGATTCAGTTAAGGTGATTCCATATATTCTCACAAACATAGAACTTTCCTATTTTAACACTGTATTTTTCTTCTGCTCCAAATTTTTCGGGGCAATGACGTTCCTGGATGTGGTTTTGTTGGATCTATGTGATCTGTTTGGTTATTGTTAACTGGCAAAAGATGATAGGACTATGAAAGGAAAAGAGAGAAGAAATGCACCAGTCAAATAGTTTGAAGACCTTTCGCTTCTCATCCAAGTAGCTTCTTGGATGAGAAGTGAAAGGTCTTCAAAGAAAAACAAGAAAGTCCAGTTGCTTCTTGAAAAATCACCTTTGGGAGAAACCATCTGGTTTTCACCTGCTTTGCTCTTGTTCTGTCTGGATGAAACTGAACAGAATTAGTTTTTTGATACTGGAAGAAGTGCCTGGACCCTATATCAGTGAGGCTAGAAAGATTCCCCTGTTTGCGATTGTGGTGATGATGTGCAAACAATTAAACATGCAGACTGCCTGCAATGTGTGTTCTCTGGTTCCTTAGAAGATCTGCATGAAGCAATATCAGAGGCAATCTTCTCTGAATTGGACATCCAGTTTTGCGGCCACTGAAGTACCCCATAACAGAGGTGGTTATTCAGCAGGTTCTGAACAGTTCTGGAGAACTGGTAGTGGAAATTTTGAGTAGTTCAGAGAACCGGCCAATCCCACCTCCAACTGGCCCACCAACCTCATCTATTCTCTGCCTCCCATCGAGTCCCAGTTGATCGGTTGGGTCTTCTTTGCTTGCCCTACCCAGGAGAACGGAGCTGGAAAGCAGGTTAGTGGGGTGGGGAGGGAATGGGTATTTTGCAGTAACCTTCCCCTGCCACGCCCACCAAGCCACACCCACAGAACCAGTAGTAAAAAAAAATTGAATCCCACCACTGCCCCATAGAGGTTTCGTATATAATTACATGGGTTGTGTGTATATGTTTACTTCTCTTTGTCACGTTTCCATCATACACTAAACAAATATAGTTGGATCAAAAAAAAAGGAAAGTATTAGAACTCATTAATGGGAACTGAAGCAAGGGTGGGATCCGGATGGTGTAACTCCCGGTTCGGTGATTTATGATTTTCTGCGCGTGTGTGTGAATCGTCATCAGCTTGCTGCCTGGACAGCTGAGCAGCATTGCGTGCAAGTGCGCAGCAGTTTAAAATGCACCTTTTCCCTACTTTTTCAACTGCAGCTGTGATGCACAAAACAGCTAAGGTTGAAAAAGCAGGAAATAAAGGTCAGGTAAGAGCCCAGGCAGGCGGGTGGACCAAAACAGCAGCAGACATAGAACCGGTTTTGTGTCTGTTGCTCATCAGAGCTACTCTGGCCCTGGAAGAAGCAATGAAAACTTATGTCACAAGCCATAGAATGTTGCCCGCTTTGAAGTGGGCTGGTTTGTGCATATCAGTGACCTGTAGCCCAAGGGTGAGGTATAGTTATTTATTTATTTGTTTGTTTGTTTATTTGTTTGTTTAAATAATTTTGTTAATCATATTATCATCATAAAAACACACTTCCACTTATTACAGCATTTCAATATTGGTGATCACTCACATTGACATACTATCGAATTATGTAGGTGGCTGCTATATATTACATATTTGTTTTTACATTCCAACATATACATTCAATATATTTAATGCTTTAGGCCAAGGGTGTCAAATTCAAGGCCCGGGGGCCAGATACAGCCCACAGGGTGTTTGGATCTGGCCCATGGGCCACCCTGGAAACAGCGAAGGGCTGGCCTGCGGTGCCTCTGACAGCAAAAACGGCACTCACGAGGGCCGCGTACACCCACTCCAGCTCCATTTTCCTTGGCAGAGAGTTTTAGGAGGATGTCGCTGCCAAAAACAGAGCTCAGGGGCCTGTTTTTGCTGGCAGAGCTCTCAGGCCACCACAGGCACCCCCTTCCGACACAAGTGATGTCATGCTGGCCATGCCCACCCCAGTACCCCGAGGTCAAACACAACCCTAACGCGGCCCTCAATGAAATAAAGTTTGACATCCCTGATTTAGGCAAATCTGTTAGGTGGGGGCTGATCTCCACCTGCCATGCTACAAAAAGGAGAATTTCCACTTCCTTTGGTCCCCTCCTCAGGTATTAGATAAGGAAAGGGGGATAGCTCCCACAGCCATGCATTTAAGAGTGTGTTTAGTTTAGCCCTAGGTGTCTTTTCAAAACACGGAGCTTCTAAAATGTTTATTCTCACCCCTGCTCCCTCCCTTACTCTCTGTTTTATGCGGGAGTTGTTTGAGCTTTGGGGTTCATAAAAAAAAAAACAATCATTGGGAATATACTGAAAGGGTATTAGGAACTCTTAAAGGGCAACTGCTTTTTTTTTTTTTATCTATGCGTATGTTTTTCTCTTGTTGTTCTGCCCAAGAGGTAAAGTATGTGTTTCTTTGGTTAGGAGTGTAAAAAGAAGAGAGCAGATGAAAGCAACCTTTTTTTTTTTTTTTTCCCAAGCTGTGATAGAAATCAAATGCAAACAGTTCATGCCACATCGGTGAGCATGAAATAGGGTTTTTGACAAAAAGCCATAATGAATGTGAATTTTACTTATTTTTTTTTCCAAAGAACATTCACAGTATAACATATCCTTTCCACTGTGAAATTATAAACATATTTCTGTATGCGTGGACCCATATGCAATGGACTTGCAAATTGTGCTTCCTTGTTTTATCAACTTCTTTAAATTATTTGTTCCATGCTTCGCCCATTCTAAAAAAAAGGTGAAAATATCTTTTCTTGCAAATATTTTCTTCTGTTTCTTTAAAGCAAATCAAACTGTTTACTGGGGAAATAGAGCTTTCACTGAAAGATACCAGAATATTCCTATAGTAGTTTGGCTTCCTTCCTTCCTCCAGTGATGGAGTACCCACAATTTCTGAGGGAAAGACATTAGGTTTATTGTTCGCATTGTTGTGAAGTTTCTCCTTAGTTCTAGGTTGCTTCTCTCCTTGATTCGTTTCCATCCATAGTTCCTTGTCTTCCTTCTGGTGCTTTGGAAAATCGGTTGGAACAATGAGTTATGACATCCTTTTACTGGCCCACAATAGAAAGCATCCTCACATATTGCATTGCGGTGTGGTATGCTGGCTTGATAGCCACGGATAGAAAGACATTACAGAGGGTGGTGAGAACAGCACAAAACATCGTGGGCTGTTTTCTGATACCACTAGATGACCTCGCTAGGGCTCGCTGCCTTAGAAGAGTGAGGAAAATTCTCAGGGATGACTCACATCCCGGTCAGCACTTCTTCACTCTCCTACCATCGGTTGGAGATATAGAAGCAGAGCCGGCCACACCAACAGGCTGAAGAACAGTTTCTACCTGTGGGCAGTCAGACTTCTGAACAGAAAATAACTTCATGTCAACATAGGACGACAGACTTGCAGGGCTGGCGCATTGTACAATAAGGTCACATAGGGTAATAAGATTGAGTCTGGGTTAGGGACTTCTGTCCTCACTGTGAGTTGTGTGCGTGTGTGTATGTGTGGGTGGGTGGGTGCATGAAGGAACGCTCAGCCAATCTCATTGTATACATGTTGTATTCCGATAACAAAGGTAATAATAATAGGTTGACCCCCTCTTCTTTGTGGCAGCCTCTCAAATATTGGAACACTGCTATCATGTCACCCCTAGTCCTCCTTTTCCCTTGAGTAGACATACCCAATTCCTGCAATGGGAAGGAAGGAATGACTTTATTTAAAACACAGGAATCCCACATATAATGAGCCAACTATATAATTCAAAATACTGTACATGTTACCATTGGTGAGGAAAACTGTGATGAGCTGTCCAATGTCTCTGCTTAATCTGTTATCTAAATTTAATTATTAATGGCAGATTCTTGTTATTCTTTCATATAGTTCTTTATCTTTATTCAGACTTCAAATAAAGGCATGGGAAGATAGACAGAGTTTTGCTGGGAGATCTTTAGGTATGCTTCACTCTACTGAAAAGAATGTTTGATCAGCTGTTCAACTGTAACAACAAGTTTTCAAAATGAGAGAAAAAGGAGGGTTTTGTGGGTAAGAGCTTGTAAAATTAGTTTAGATTTAGTACTGAAAACAAATGTCTAGGTTCAAGTGGGGCTTAGGGGTACCCATTTCAATTTTAATTGCCTCTCTTTTCCAGCTCACTGTAGTTTGTGAATCTTAAATTTTACTAAGCCAAGAAATTCCTGCAAGCCTAAATTCTACTTCTGAAGAAATACATTGAGATCATCTTCTAATAGTCCTTCAAATAAAAGAATGTCCTCTCTAACGTAGAATATATCACCCCATGTTTATCTAATGTCACTCAATGATACACTCTAGCAAGTTAGGGTTACTATAATTCAGCTGCAAAATTCATACAAGCACTAGAGGTCAACCAAGAAGCAGGGAAATTGTAACTGTTTGCTGCCATCTATTGGTCATTTGGAATTTCTTAGCCATGCTCTGGTAGCATTGGAAAATACTATGCAGAAATTACATGATCCTTGATCCAGAAAACTAGATGCTTAAATTGCAACAAGCACACCCTTCTCCTCCATTATATTATTGGAAGCATCCTTCTAGCTAAACTTTAGGAACTTTGATTAATTTAAATTGTGTCATCCAAATAAATCAGGATTTGAAATGAAAGTTTGAGCCCAGCTTTAGAGACAAATCATAGTTTTAAAAAAAGTTTTTCCTTTTTGAACCTAACAATATGCCACCAAAGTGTTCAAACCTGAAAGTTATAGATTACTCCTGTTCATGACAATGTTTTACTTGGGGAAATATAATGGTGAATCATATCTACTATTAGGATTTCTTTCAGAGGAGATTCAAACTGCTTTGTCCTAAATATGACTGGTTTTCCACATTTTCCTTAAGAATGTTCTGACTTAGTTCAGAGAGAAAGAAAAGAAACAGCAGAAGAAGCAGAAGAGGAAGAGGAAGAGGAAGAAGAGGAGGAGGAGGAGGAGGAGGAGGAGGAGGAGGAGGAGGAGGAGGAGGAGGAGGAAGAAGAAGAAGAAGAAGAAGAAGAAGAAGAAGAAGAAGAAGAAGAAGAAGAAGAAGAAGAAGAAGAAGAAGAAGAAGAAGAAGAAGAAGAAGAAGAGAGGAGGAGGAGGAGGAGGAGGAGGAGGAGGAGGAGGAGGAGGAGGAGGAGGAGGAGGAAGAAGAAGAAGAAGAAGGAGAGAGAAGAAGAAGAAGAAGAAGAAGAAGAAGAAGAAGGAGAAGAAGAAGAAGAAGAAGAAGAAGAAGAAGAAGAAGAAGAAGAGGAGGAGGAGGAGGAGGGAGGAGGAGGAGGAGGAGGAGGAAGAAGAAGAAGAAGAAGAAGAAGAAGAAGAAGAAGAAGAAGAAGAAGAAGAAGAAGAAGAAGAAGAAGAAGAAGAAGAAGAGGAGGAGGAGGAGGAGGAGGAGGAGGAGGAGGAAAGGAGGAGGAGGAGGAGGAAAAGGAGGAGGAGGAGGAGGAGGAAAAGGAGGAGGAGGAGGAGGAGGAGGAAAAGGAGGAGGAGGAGGAGGAGGAGGAGGAGGAGGAGGAGGAGGAGAAGGAGGAGGAGGAGGAGGAGGAGGAAGAAGAAGAAGAAGAAGAAGAAGAAGAAGAAGAAGAAGAAGAAGAAGAAGAAGAAGAAGAAGAAGAAGAAGAAGAAGAAGAGGAAGAGGAGGAGGAGGAGGAGGAGGAGGAGGAGGAGGAGGAGGAGGAGGAGGAGGAGGAGGAGGAGGAGAAGAAGAAGAAGAAGAAGAAGAAGAAGAAGAAGAAGAAGAAGAAGAAGAAGAAGAAGAAGAAGAAGAAGAAGGAAGAGAGGAGGAGGAGGAAGAGGAGGAGGAGGAGGGAGGAGGAGGAGGAGGAGGAGGAGGAGGAGGAGGAGGAGGAGGAGGAGGAGAAAGCAGAAGAAGCAGAAGCAGAAGAAGAGGAGGAGGAGGAGGAGGAGGAGGAGGAGGAGGGAGGAGGGAGGAGGAGGAGGAGGAGGAGGAGAAGCAGAAGCAGAAGAGGAGGAGGAGGAGGAGAAGAAGAAGAAGAGGATTGCAGCCCTCTCCCTGCAACTTTACTCACAGTAACATGAGGATCTATGATCTCGTATAAACAAAAGTCCTAAATGTGTGTATGAGATATTTTTGTTTATATGAGAGTTACCATAGATCCTCACTTTTACTGGGAGTACAATTTAGTATTTATATACTTTATGGTACAACTGTTGTCCCAAATGTTTTCTCAGCGATTGTCCATAGAGCAAGGGAGAAAGTTGGGGGGGGGATTTCATTTTGTACAGTCCAGTGTCCAATATATAAACCTTTCTTCTGCCCTCCCACCACCCCTGCGAGAGATGCTCCCCTTGAATGAGGCTTCCATTTCCAACCCTTGTCAATTTGCAGGAGGTGGTGTGTAAAAGCACTTTAGCCAAGAAAAGCAGCAATCTCCATGCATCAAAGTTAGTGGGCGGCGAGGTTACCACTCCGTGAAAATCACATAAACACTCCCCGTATGAAATATTATTCATCAGGGCAAAACTCTCCAAGGGTTTTTGCAGATGACAATAGCATTGCAAATTTCTCTTTGAAAAAAAAAAAAAAAAACCCAAAAGAAACGTATTCCGCTCCTCGGATCGCATCTGTATCAGAGCAGCAGAGAGCACGGTGAAGGGAAGGAATGAGCATAATTGAGTTAAGAATTAGCAAATCTTAAATATCTGGTTGCTGCAATATCATTACCCATAAATTTGCTCTTTTCTCGCCCTCTCTTTTCCCCAAAGACCCACATCCCATAACCGCAGCAAGACGGAATGTGTTCTTTCAAACAGCTAAATCAACAAGGTCTCACATCAGTGGCACCGAGTTGGTGTGGTTGACTGGTTTCATGAAAAACCAATCATATATTCATCATTGAGATCAAACACTTCCCAAGTAATTACTATCCAATCTGGAGAGTGGGGGAAAAATAATATCTGAAGAGGTGGCCGTAGTTCTCCTAACTTCATTTTTTTTTTAAAGGATAAGGTGAGATTTAAAAAAAAATAAAAATACCAGAATGTATTTTTATTTTCATAATTAAGAGGAAGAAAGTCGCCACTCAGCAATCAAAGCTCAACCCAAACAACTTTGTATGAGCCTTGCTCGCTTCGAACATGGATTTGCCAACTGACTCCTCCCTTTAAGGTTTCTTTCCCCCTCTTGTGTTTTGAAATACATGAAGATGAGGACATTTTCTGAGAAAGAAAAACCCAACTAATGGCAAAGTCATTTCTTATATTTTAACCATGTGTTTTTATTTTATTTTATTTAGAAGGTTTATATGGCTCACTCTCAGTAACTCTGGGTGGCTTACAAACAATAAAAAAATCCAGTGTAAAAGGATACAATTCCCCCATCCCCGTGGCAACAACAAGCAATCTATGAGCCACTTGATGGATTCCAACCCACTTGGGTTCCCCAGGCCCATTGGCAGAACCAGGTCATCAGGGCCTTGCCAAAGAGTGTGAAAGTGGGAGCCAGTCTAATCTCTGTGTTGATGATGTTCAGAAGAGAGGGAGCCACTACGCAGAAGGCCTTTCTCCTGGGTCCCACCAGATGCACCTCCTTAGGAGAGGAGACTTGCAACATTCCTTGTCTTCACCCTTTGGAAGTTCATGTGGATGTACCCAAGAAGAGACGGTCCTTCAGATAACCTGATCCCAAGTTTTCCCTGCCTTACCAGATCCTAGAGAAATCTTGATGTTATTTGATTCAACTTTGGAGCAGGGTGATAAAACAATGAAGTGCATCACCAAATGGGTGTGTGTGTGGTAACACGATGCTCTCAGTGCATCCTTTCTTCCAAGGGTTTCACAGTAAATACTTAATTTTTTTAATTTGTTGTATTTTTATCTTTTCCTTAAGATTTTTATAAATAGCTCAAGCTTGCGAACATACCTAACATTCCTTTCTCATCCTGTTTTCCCCACAATAACAATCCTGTGAATAGAATAGAATAGAATAGAATAGAATAGAATAGAATAGAATAGAATAGAATAGAATAGAATAGAATAGGGCAGGGCAGGGCAGGGCAGGGCAGGGCAGGGCAGGGCAGGGCAGGGCAGAGCAGAGCAGAGCAGAGCAGAGTAGAGTAGAGTAGAGTAGAGTAGAGTAGAGTAGAGTGGAATAGAGTACAGTAGAATAGAATAGAATAGAATAGAATAGAATAGAATAGAATAGAATAGAATAGAGTAGAGTAGAGTAGAGTAGAGTAGAGTAGAGTAGAGTAGAGTAGAGTAGAGTAGAGTAGAGTAGAACGGAGTGAAGCGGAACGGAACAGAACAGAAGAGAATAGTCTGGAAGGAACCTTGGAAGTCTTCTACTTCAGCCCCTTGCTCAAACAGGAGAATCTATACCATTTTAGATAAATGACTGTCTGGATCTTCTTAAAAATCTCTAATGATTTCTGGAGGCAAACTGTTCCACTGATTAAATGACCTCACTGTTAGGAAGTTTCTCCTTAATACCAGGTTGCTTCTCTCTTTGGTGCTTTGAACTGAAATAGAGAGAGGGTTTAGAGACTGACCAAAGTCATTCAGGAGCTCTCATGCTTCTCTGAATATCTTCTTCTGCAGCTATGATTTGGACCATCCTTTTTGGATTGTGAAACCAATATAGAGTTATAGTCTGGATACACCTTACAAATTAGGTTAGGTTGAACTAGGGCAGGACAGGTTGCAGTTCAATATTGTGCTGTTGAAAAGTAGCAATGGTCTTAGGTGCTCTGGGGACATAATGTTTACATCTGAAGCCCTAATGTTGATGCTAAACTCTAATACGTTGTATTTGTTTGAGCCCTGCCTGTTATGAGAATTGAACGGTTGTGCTTTGTTAATCTTCATTTAGAGTTGAATGTGTTATGTGAGCCATCCAGCGCCAGCTACATTTGTCACTGTCGCTTTTTCACCTTCCTTTAAAACACATCACATGAAAATGCAGCACCGGGTGGCAGAGAAGCAGTTCGCTTATATATTATGTGGTATGGCAATCGCAATAGCAATAGCACTTATACTTATATACCACCTCACAGTGCTTTACAGCCCCCTCTAAACAGTTTTACAGAGTCAGCATCTTGCCCCCAACAATCTGGGTCCTCATTTTACCCACCCTGGAAGGATGGAAGGCTGAGTCAACCTTGAGCCTGGTGGGATTTGAACTGCCAAATTGCAGGCAGCCGATAGTCAGCAGAAGTGTCCTGCAGGATAGCACTTTAACCACTGCGCCATGTTGTCCAAGAATGCTTTGACTGGAATGGCCATACAGTTCCGTATTCCATTGTTTAAGAGACTTGGGGTGTAAAAACTAAAGACATTCCATAGTTTTTTTCCCCGCAACACAATCTTTTAAAAGAGAAGCTTTATGGTACAACTAGACTTTCACAGAGGCCTATGGTGATGATGTATACAATTTAGTGACCTCTTGTTTCCACAGAAGTAATATCTGGGTATAAAAATGTTTATATAATCCATTCATTTACAAACTATTAAGACATTATGTTCAATTTGTTACCTGTTACAAAGGGGTCATTGAAACAAAGGGTTCATTGAAACATTGAAAGGTTACTGAAACAATTTTCAGTAACCTTTCAGTAAACCTGCTCCAAACAAAATGCAAATCCTGTCTGTCAATTTTTTTAAAAAAAATCTATACCACAGACCCATTCAGTCTTTTGTACCTAATGAAGGGCTTTTACTATTGACCTGCAACCAGTCTAATAATGACATTGACTCCACTCATTTAAAGCCATAAATTTAAAGACACGGGAGCAGCCCTATTAGTATAATACACCCAAACATTCATTTCAGTTTAAGAAAACATCTGGGCATTATGGAGTGTCACATTGCTTTCACTTCAATAAAGCCATATGGTTTTAACAAGTGGTGCTCTTGTCTTTATTTGCTCAGATGGAATTTACAGAGATGATAGATAGGTAGATAGATCGATAGATCGATAGATCGATAGATCGATAGATCGATGGATGGATAGATAGATAGATAGATAGATCGATCGATCGATCGATAAATAGATAGATAGATAGATAGATAGATAGATAACTTATAAATAGATAATAAATAGATAGGTAGATGATATAGAATTATAGATGATAGATAGAAATAGATAGATAGATAGATAGATAGATAGATAGATAGATAGATAGATAGATAGATAGATAGATAGATAGATAGACAGATAGATAACTTATAAATAGATAATAAATAGATAGGTAGATGATATAGAATTATAGATGATAGATAGATAGAAATAGATAGATAGATAGATAGATAGATAGATAGATAGATAGATAGATAGATAGATAGATAGATAGATAGATAGATTGGTTGATTATAGGTAGATGATAGATTATAATTAGATAGATAGATAGATAGATAGATAGATAGATAGATAGATAGATAGATAGATAGATGATAGATAGATAGATAGATAGATAGATAGATAGATAGATAGATAGATAGATACCCTGTTTCTCCAACAATACGGCCTCCCCCAATAGGAAGTCCCAGCATGTTTTATAGGCATGAAATGATATTAAGCCCCTCCCCCCAAATTAAGGCCTATATTAAAACATGCGAAATGGGGGGGAAATGGTGGGTGGGGTTTGCTGTTAGGAAGTACTTTTGTTGCACACCCAGATATGGTGCTGCCTGCATTGACCCTGATACAAAGTGCCCCACCAACGCTGAGGTCAACATCCAAGCCGTCGCCGCCCGCCTGCCCAAAGATGCAAGGGGGGGGAAATAAAGTCACCCCCGAAAAGATGGCCTAGCCAGTTTGGGGGGGCTCAAAAAAAAAAAAAGACCCGGCCTTATTATATGAGAAACAGGGTAGATATAGATCGATCCCAGGTTTTTTCATCTAACTCTTTAGAGGAAAAGAAAACAAGTTTATTCCTTAATTTACATGGCAGCCAATGTATATTTAAAGATGACATCTAATGAACTATTAACATTTTTCCCTCCAACCGAAGCATACCCAGTTCTTTCAATGTATTCTAATTGGAAATAATGTCTGGACCACTCACATGTTTGCTTTCCTCCATCTGGTTATGTTCTAAAATATCCTTCTTAAGCATAGCACACAAAACTAGATACCACGTCTGCTGAAAATTGATCAAATGTACAGTTATTTCATATGCAGATTTCAGTGGGAATGAATGAGTTGGTATAAATCATTAAAACTAATTTAGTTGCAGTATGGGTAAACACTAGTGAATGGAATGCCTATAATTTTCCAGTGGAAATTGTATAGTTACATTTAATAAAAAATGCATATTAGAAGAAACTGTATGTTTAAAAGCGTACACTAGAATACCTATGTGCAAAACAATGCACAGTGTTAGGCAACATTGCAAATGTTAGCATAAAACTGCAAAACAAAGAGGGTAATAATGCATAAAGCCCATGAAACTAACATAAACCAAATTTAGATTAACCTACATGACTTTACATTAAATACACAATTAATATATGGTACTAAAGAGATTTGAGAAGGGGTGCCCTGAGCTGTGTTAACATATGACTGAGCTTTATATTTTAATGCTAGAAAAAGAAAGGAAAGTTGTACTTAATTTACCGAGTCGCTCGGCTTTATGAAATATTAACATGCTTTTGGTAGCTTATGCAGAATTATTAGAAGAGTTTTCGTTCCACTACCCTTTATATGAATAACAAATATGCTTTTTTATTAGCAGTAATGGCTCCATTGCTTTGGCTTTAATTGCTAAATAATGGCTCTCACCACCCATCCTCATGTCCTCACGCTCAGGTGCTATGTATTATTTTTATGGTGGCACTTTTGACCTCCTACTCTTCTTAGGTAGATTTGCAAAATGGTAGACCTGTACCATTTTGGGGAGGAGAAAGAGTTTTCTGCTAATCTAAACTGCAGCCCTGGGTAATATCCGTATTTTGCTTGCCTTAAGGTATGTAAAATGGACACATTTAATATCCAAACACTTTCTACACTGCTATTAAAAACTCGGACTGAGGTGGTCATCTCTTTATCACAGACTTTCAGCAGGGTTGCTCAGAGTGTCTTCACACAATTTTGGAGATCTATATCTAAAAAATGTCAGATCCCCAGGAGATTTGAGTTTAGCTGATTTTGCCCAGCCCGACAGAGAAACGACAATGGTACAACTCACTTTGCAGGATTTCTTACAGACGGATTGGTTTGATGAGTACTTTGTCGAAGTTTTATTTTGCTGTCTTTATACTTTCTAAGATCAAATTCATCTTTAAGTCAATATTAGAGGGGATTTTATGAAGATGCAGTTTTCATATTGTTGCCCCTGAATTGTTTCCAGGATGACTGTCCTTTTTTGGATTCAACAATCATCCCTCCATCCCACTGTTTCACTATCCATTAGAGTAACAGGATGAACAAATAAAAAAATATATAAATATTATTTACAATCTACACCAGAGACAGATATTCAGCAATTTAAACTTGTTGACTGAGTTCTTAAGATACAACTTTTTTTTAATTCTCTGAAATTTTATCCAATAAGCTCTGTGCTCGGAGTACTGAAGTTATTAAATAAAATGAATGGCTCTAAAGTTTTGCTGTGCTAAATAGTTTCCAATGATGATTTTTACCTTGCATAGAGATTCGTGATTGTGTGTGATACTGCTCTTCAGTTTCTTGGTATAGTAAAAGGATTTGAGTGCTGAACGCCACTGCTCCTCCCAAATACATCCAGTTGCTTCACAAAGGATTTATGAATTTCATAAAGTTCTTTGACATCTCCCTTTTAAGTCCTCATATTTTTACTAGGTGCTCTTGAAATATTCATTCCCTAACATATGTACATGTAGAGGCTAATGGGCAGTGGGTATTGCATTCTAAACTTTCTAATCCTCTGATCTAGTGGGGAGGGAAAAGGGAAAGGGGAGAGAGAAAGTATAGGAAAGACAATCCCCTCTCTAAAAACCAAATGCATTCAATAATAATAAAAAATGGGAGAGGATAAAAATGAATTTAGCTCAGTCCAACAGCCACCATTAAGAGCCTAATTACTTTTTAAGCACCTTCATAAATGATTTCATCTTCACTTCCTTCTTAAAAATAGAAAAGAGTGGCATGTGAGGGGGGGGGAAATCTGCAAAAAGATAATTCTATAATTAGCTTCAGGAATAAAACTGTCCTATTTTGTACTCTTATTGGTGAAAAAAAGTAAGGTTCTACATTTAGGCAAGAAAAACAAAATGCACAGGTACGGTATATGTCGTACCTTGCTCAATAGTAGTAACTGTGAGAGGGATCTTGGAGTCCTTAGTGGACAATTATTTAAATATGAGCCAGCCATATGCTGCAGCTGCCAAAAAAGCCAGCAATTTAACAACTGGTTGGGCTAAAGTGGTGCGAACCGGTTGAATCCCACCGCTGGATGTCAGTGTCTATATAAGAGTTTTGTGACCTCACTTGATGAGACCTCACCATCACAAGACCTACTGTCTACACAAAGCCTTTATAAACAAAAGAACACAGACACTGACATGCCAGGGGAAAGAAGAAGGACAAAGAAAAAGAAGGAAAGATGGAAAGGAAGAAGAAAGGAGAATGAAGAAGGAAGGAAGGAAGGAAGGAAGGAAGGAAGGAAGGAAGGAAGGAAGGAAGGAAGGAAGGAGATTATAATGAGAGGGAGGGAGGGTCTGAGGGAAGTCCTGCCTTAGCACTTGGCCATTTCAGGTGCCCCCCAACACGAGTGACATCGAGCTGGCCACGCCCATTCTGCATACTGCCCCCCCCAGGTCAAGCACAACCTTGATGCAACCATCAATGAAATCCACCCCAATTTATACAGAAACTTAACATATAAAAACCAAAGAGATGGATTAAAGGATTTTTATCCTATCTTTCAGCTCTCCAGAATAGCTTACGGAACAATTTAAAAAAACAAACAAACAAGGCATGAATGGAACCTAGGAGAAAAGGGAAACCCGAGAAACCCAAAATGACTAAATTTTGAAATTCCATTGCTAAGAGAATCATCAGTTTTCTGTGCTGCCATGGCTTTAATACAGTCAGAAATTGTTACCTAATCAGGCCTGGCAGGAATGGAAAAAACTCAAGGAGATGCAGGCCAAAAAAAAAAAGTAAATGTATTATTTGACTTGATGGAGTGGATTTGCTTCTAGACTGTGGTTCTGCTATGGTTTGAAGGAATGGCTGCCTGGCTGACAGGAGACAGTCGAACCTGGTTCCTCAGGAGAGCTTATTTTTTCCCCCTTCTATAAGAGCTTGATGTAATTTGCACAGACATATTATCTTATAGTGTATTCTATTTCCCTTCATGTTTGGTCAGTGGTCTGAGGTAATGACATTTTGTGGTTTGGGATGGTGAGAGGCAGAGACAGCAATCTTTTCCATAGTGGCTCCGCTACCGTCTTAACTTTTTAGAAATCAGGGAAACTAAAATAGCAGGGAATGGGGGAAGGTAGAGGGGGAAAAAAAAAAGAGGAATACTTATTTTAATAGCTAGTTATTAGCACTCGCTCGAGGCATTGATAGCATTTCAATGAGTAATTTCCCAAGACCTTGCGAGATCTGTGCTCTTCCTAATCCATATTACAGAACAGGAGTCTCCAACATTGTAAACTTTACAATTTATGGATTTGAACTACTAGAATTCAAATCAAATGAAAAAAAGGACTAGGGGTGACATGATAGCAGCGTTCCAATATCTCAGGGGCTGCCACGAAGAAGAGGGAGTCAAGCTATTCTCCAAAGCACCTGAGGGCAGGACAAGAAGCAATGGGTGGAAACTAATCAAGGAGAGAAGCAACTTGGAACTAAAGAGACATTTCCTGACAGTTAAAACAATTAATCAGTGCAACAACTTGCCTCCAGAAGTTGTAAATGCTCCAACACTGGAAGTTTAAAGAAAAGTTTGGATAACCATTTGTCTGAAGTGGTGTAGGGTTTCCTGCCTAGGCAGGGGGTTGAACTGCTTCTCTGCCACCCTGGTGCTGCATTTTCATGCAATGTGTTTTAAAGGAAGGTGAGAAAGTGACAGTGACAAATGTAACTGTCGCTGGATGGCTCACCTAACACGTTCAGCTCTAAATGAAGATTAACAAAGCACAACCGTTCAATCCTCATAACAGGCAGGGCTCAAACAAATGCAACGTATTAGAGTTTAGCATCAACATTAGGGCTTGGGATGTAAACATTATGTCCCCAGAGCACCTAAGACCATTGCTGCTTTTCAACAGCACAATATTGAACTGCAACCTGTCCTGCCCTAGTTCAACTTAACCTAATCAGTAAGGTGTATCCAGATTATAACTCTATGTTGGTTTCAAAACCCAAAAAGGATGGTCCAAACCACTCTGCAGCTTTCATGGGGCTGCAGAAGAAGATATTCAGAGAAGCATGAGAGCTCCTGAATGACTTTGGTCAGTCTCTAAACACTCTCTCTATTTCAGTTCAAAGCACCAAAGAGAGAAGCAACTTCCTAACAGTGAGGTCAATTAATCAGTTTGCCTCCAGAAATCATGGGTGCTCCACAGGGGTGGGATTCAAATTTTTTAACAACTGGTTCTGTGGGCGTGGCTTAGGTGGTAGGCGTGGCTTGGTGGTCATGTGATTGGGTGGGCATGGCTTGGCGGTCCTGTTATTGGCTGGGTGTGGCCAACTCAACATCATTCACATCGAGGCACGCCTCTCCTTGCCTGGCCTCTCATGGCTGTGGGGATGCTTCAACAGTCGTGAGTGTGAAAAATGGTCATAAGTCACTTTTTTCAATGCCATTGTAACTTTGAATGCTCACTCCACACAAGCAAAGTACCAGCAAAGGAGGGGAAAAAACCTCCAGAGAGGTTCCTGAGACAGGAAGTCTAGTCCTGCCAAGAATGTAATAAGGGTTAACGGAGAGGCAGTTTCTGTAAGCAACACCAGAATGTTTCCTTCCTGCCTTCCTTACAGGATTAGGCCAGTAATTTCTTCTAATAACCGGTTCTCCGAACTGCTTAGAATGTTAACAACCGGTTCTAAAGAATAGGTGCGAACTGGTAGAATCCCACCCCTGGTGCTCCATCATTAGAGGTTTTTAAGAAGATCCAGACAGTCATTTATCTAAAATGGTATAGGTTCTCCTACTTGAGCAGGGGGGAGTTGAAGTCCATAAGTCTTAACATTGCCAAGGTTGGAGTCCCCTGTTATAGAAAGCTATGAAGAGGAAGATTAGGAACAGAAGAAGAACTTTATAAATGTGGCTTATTCAGAAGAAGTTACGTTAAGGCAAATTGTATGGTACATCAGGAAATAATGAATTCAGAGGATATGATACTAAAAATAAAATACAAGGAATAACATGTAGATTCATAATTTAACACACAATAAAGCTTGTTTGAACATCAAAACACAAACAGACATAAAACCTGAAAGTACATGACAGCCAGGCTTGAAACAATTAATAATAATAATAAAAAAGAACATGCAACCCACTTCTGCAAGCCGTTGCTGTTGCCATTGATAAAAACCTAGCAGCCTTTTAGTAGCTGACTATGATTTGGTCTTAGAGGAAGTCTGAAACCTCTTTGTCAGATTTTTGTCAGTTACAAAGTTGACATAATCTGCCAAAGGCTGGTTTGTAAGTGCCAGATGCCAAGGGTCATATAATAAACTATTTAGCAGTAGATGAGTAACTGACAAATTCTATGTCTCAACACACACACACACACACACACACACACACACACACACACAGCTATCATATGGAAAACTGATTTAGCTGCCTATGGTTATCATAATGGGTAATGTGTCAATTCAGTAAATATATATTTAAAAAGTAATATGAGATTTGTGCAAGAATGCAAGATGTATATAAGAGTATCTAGGGATTATTCAACAAGGGGCAACAATTGTCCTATAAAGAGAATGAGTATTTTAGTTCTATCAATCCCAAATCCTCTGTTTAACTTCAACCAAAGATATATCTGGAAATGATATAGCTGGGAATGAGAAGGCTCAATAAGTCAAGCCAGATCAATTTACTTCTTCAAGAATGAGATAAACCTCTTTCAAAGAAAAGGGTAAACCCTCCCACACCCCCAAAATGGCTTTGACCAATATCTAGACATCAAAATATCCAGACAATCAAAATATTGACCCAATGGAGTCAGTCTCTGAGCAAGGACATTTGAGATGGGCCATGGAATATAGCTTTCAGATATTTTGAGTCCAAAGCAGAAGCATTCTTAGGAACTCGTAGCTGAGCAACGTATAACAGCAACCTGAAAAATCTTGGTTTTATATGATTTAATTACTGTAGGGATGCAGTTATTGTCTTGATGATTCACGTAGGTTAAGGAACCCATTTAAGTCTTTGAGGGCACCAAGAGAGAGCTTGCTTGCTTAATTATTCTGACGTGTGGGAAATTAGGATTGGATGCCTAGATAATTTCTTCATCTTGTCAATTGACATTTTATTAATTTTCCAATTAACTAAAGAGTTAAAATGTATTCTATAGGTGAATAAAGCCTTAGCTTTTCAACGGTTAATTTCAAGAGATTCCCTAAAGTCCTAGCCACTAATGTAGCTAAGCTAACTTGATTTTTGGATGGGACAGCCACACTACCTGTTTTAAAAAGAATGTTGATGGGCAAAATATGGAGAGTGAAACTCCAGATTAATAAAGGCCTAGACTACAGCAGCAGCAGCAGCAGTTTTTAATGACCCCATAATCCCTTAAGGGGTAGAGTCTGGGAAACTGAATGGAGCTCAGTGTTTACTGGCCGGATGCCCTTCCTGTTGCCAATGCGAAGTTATATTCAACAGATATAATCTTAACGTGTCCAGAGAGAGAAATATCTGCCTCTACCTAGGATCGATCTCACAGCTCCTTGATTGTGAGGCGAGAGCTCCACCTTTAGGCCACTTCACCACTCAAGGGCCTGGACTATATCTCTATTGTAAAAAATATTAAACAATAAAACACAAGAATATAGTTCTGCTTAACTCTTTTAAGAGCAGGGATAGGAACGGTTAGATCACCATTGCAATAGAATGGTAGTATTTGGGGATAACAAAACTATAACAATAGCAATAGCAACAGGGGTGGGATTCAAAATTTTTAACAACCGATTCTGTGGGTGTGGCTTAGGTGGTGGGCGTGGCTTGGCAGGTCATGTGACTGGGTGGGCATGGCTTGGTGGTCATGTGACTGGCTGGGTGTGGCCAACTCAATATCACTCACATCGAGGCACGCCTCTCCTCGCCTGGCCTCTCATGACTGTGGAGATGTTGCAACAGTCTTGTGTGAAAAATGGTCATAAGTCACTTTTTTTCAGTGCCATTGTAACTTTGAATGGTCACTCCACACAAGCAAAGTACCAGCAAAGGAGGGGAAAAAACCTCCAGAGAAGTTCCTGAGACAGGACGTCTAGTCCTGCCAAGAATGTAAAAAGGGTTAATGGAGAGGCAGTTTCTGTAAGCAACACCAGACTGTTTCCTTCCTGCCTTCCTTACAGGATTAGGCCAGTAATTTCTTCTAACAACTGGTTCTCCAAACTCCTTAGAATGTTAACAACCGGTTCTAGCGAATAGGTGCGAACCGGTAGAATCTCACCCCTGAATAGCAGTTAGACTTATATATTGACCCATAGTTCTTTACAGCACTCTCTAAGTAGTTTACAGAATCAGCATGTTGCCCCCAACAATCTGAGTCCTCATTTTAACCAACCTTGGAAGAATGAAAGACGGAGTCAACCTGGATCCCCCATCAGGATCGAACTCCTGGCAGTGAGCAGAGGGCTCTTATCTGCCAGACAAGGCAGCAGTCAATGGATGTTGGGGTTAATTTCCTCCAGAGTCTCTCCTGAGAAATGGAATCAAAAGCCATCCTTAAATCAATAAAGGCAACATAAAGGTTTCCTCTGGGAGGCTGGAGTACTTTTCAGCTAAATGGTGTAGAATTACAGATTGATCCACAAGTGAAATATCCCTGATCTGAATCCTGCCTGTTGAGAGGTCTGGAAAATACTCAACCAAAAATGTTTATAATCAAGAAATTTTAGCCTAAAGCCTACGGATTATTGGTACAAAGTTTATTGGATAAATATTGACAGGATTATCACCTTTCTTGTATGGCAGGAGAGCGATAGCTAAGCCTTTTCCTAGAAAATGATAAAGAGTTGTTAACAGCAGTACATAAGAAAGATAGCACAGATACCAGTCAGGATTTATTTTTGGAAATCAGGGCAAAATCATATATTTACAAGGGTCTCTCTCTCTCTCTCAGCCCCCAACTACCACACTTCTTTCTCAGCTGACCTCTAGGTATGCGATCAGAAATTCAAAAGTTAATTTCTGAGTTGAAAAATGATGAAACACAATGTTGAAATGCTGGGATGATATTTATGATCAGTATGAATTTTTGAAAGACTTTGTAATGAAAGTTTCAGGCCCGTATCCAACTCGGACAAATTGTAAATCCTGAACTGAATTAGTCAGTTTTGCCAGTTTTAGAAGATTTCTAAATAAACTGAAATCTGAAGGTTTGTTGATGATTCAAGGACACAGACATTTCTATTTCTTTAAAAGTTCACCATGGAAAAGGTGCTCCGGGGAGGTGGAGAAAACAAAAAGAGAAGTGCAATTTTGTGAATAAATGCTCCAGCTTTTAGTCTGGTTTTACTACAGCTTGATGTTTCTGTTTTGCTGATGTTGACGCAATATATTGCAGGAATCTTATAGTACATGGTATAATAGTCTTTGCTATTAAATCCCCCCCCCAATTCTAAATTTATTCAAGATACAGTTGGTACTTATCACTTCTTCCAAATTTGTTCCAATGTTGTGAAACAGAAGAAAAGAGAAACATTTGTTAATTTATAATGAGAGACAATACGATACACACAAAAAATGCTTTGTCATTTCTAAACATGTTTCAGTTTGGGGATCTAGTGAATTCTTCCACGTGATTTAGAACCTTGATTTCCTTCTCATGTCACTGAACATGTGTGAAAGTTGGAGATAACACAGAGATGGATGGCAAGCAATCCTGTTTTTACCCCATATGAGAACACTTGAGAGGAACTTTAAACAAAGTTTAAAGTCTTCTAGTTTATAGTCTCAGCACTGAATCTTTGCAATTTTGGTTGTGTGTTATAACCATATTGTTATAGTACCAATAAAGGAGGATATTTGTAGCTCAGGGTTGAATAAGGTTGAATAAGATGCTCTCTCAGGTTGGTAGTTTCCTTGCAGATGTTTCGTTATACAAACCAGATGACCCCATTCCCTTCCTGCACCAATGATTTAGCTAGTTGGGTAATGAAATGTCTGCAGGAAAACAACTAAGCTCAGAGATCATTAACAGATTAACAGAGTTGGAAGGGACCTTGTAGGTCATCTAGTCCAATCCCCCACCCAAGCAGAAGAAGCTACACCATTTCTGACAAATGGCAGTCCAAACTCTTCTTGAAAGACTCCAGCTCCCACAACTTCTGATGGCAAGCTGTTCCATTGGTTGATTGTTCTCACTGTCAGAACATTTTCTTCTTATTTCTAGGCTGAATCTCTCCTTAATAAATTTCCATCCATTATTCCTTACCTGACCTTTGGGTGCCTTGGAAAATAGCTTGACCCCTTCCTCTTTGTGGCAGCCTCTCAAATATTAGTACACTGCTATCATGTCTCCCCTGGTCCTTCTCTTCACTAGACTAGCCTTGCCCAGTTCCTGTAACTGTTCTTTGTATGTTTTTGTCTCCAGTCCCTTAATCATCCTGGTTGCTCTTCTTTGCACTTTTTCCAGCGTCTCAACATTTTTTTTATAGTATGGTGACCAAAACTGGATGCAGTATTTTAGGTGTGGTCTTAGGATCCCTCTATATTGTCATAGTGTTATTCTCCTTTTACCATGGTCTCTGATGTACATTTCTGTTGGGCATAATCATGGATTTTCAGCCTTTTGATAACTTCCACTGGCAATATATAATGCTTGTGCTCTACTTTTTAACACCACCATTCTGGTTTTATATTGTTTCATCCTGTGTGACTAAATCCTGTGAGACTAAATTTCTGAATGGAAGAGCAGCAATCAGATACTGCAATGATACAAGTTCAGAGAATGTGATGAGGATTTTATTATGTTGACTTTCCATCCAATGCACAGAATATTCTCATTTGAAGAATATAAGACGTTTAGGAGCCACTAATAGGCATGAATTTAATGGGAAGTGGGAGAGTTTTATTTAAAAACCAAGATGAATTAAATGAAAATATCATTGTTGCCTGAATAGGAATAGATTCTACATAATCCTGATTCATTTAACTAGAAGTTAAATTGTGAAAATGTAGGCTTTATAGAACATTGTGAAATACTGCTTTTCCTGGCTTGGATTTATTATTTAATGATGAGTTAATTTAAAATTATATTGGACAATCTTGACCAAGCATTTCTTTAAAAGCTCGAAAGCAGAGGGCAAAGTGTTTTAAATCCCAGCATTCCAGAAATCATATACAACAACTGTCTCCGATTTGTTTCCTCTTAATGTACAAGATTGGATCATTGAGTTCCCAATGAAGCAACAAAATAGAGTTCCTTGAAGTTGGGTGTTATTAACAATCTCTTTGTTACAACTTCTCCATATGGATTGCGTGACCCAGGTTGAAAAAAAACTAGCAAGCCCCAGTCACATCTCAAGACATCGGGGAGTTTGATTTGATTTTTGTCCGGGGGCCCGATTGACTTCCTCCATCAGGAGAGCTTTTATGAGTAAGCCTTGAAAATCTCTCGCAGACCAAAAGGCAAATATGGCTCATCAGAATTATTAGCAGCCCCTTGGCCTGGAGGACACATGGTCTCCTCTAAAAGGCTTTTGATCACCACACTATCTTATTCAGATTCGACTTTGCATTATAGCTAATCAATACTTCGCAACTGCCCAAGTCCCCAGTCATACATACATCTCACCATCAGGCAGGAAAGCCAACTAATTGAAGAAAACTCAGCCACGCAGCTAACACTGCCCTGGGGCCATAAGTCTGCTTCTCTTTCCTTTGCCTTTCTTCCCCATCCATTCTTAACCTTCTACCCTAGCAAAATCTTGAAATGGTGGAAATAAAATGTAGAGACATGACAAGAAGGGGAGACAGGATCAATTCCTGTCACTTGCCACCAATGTTTACTGCTCTTTCTTCCTTCAGAAGGTTTGCTTTATCTCTTCTCCTCTCTCTCTCTCTCTCTCCCTCCCCCTCCCTCCCTCCCCCTCCTCCTCCTCCCTCCCTCCCTCCCTCTCTCTCTCTCTCTTCCCTTAGGGGAATTTAACCTTTTAAATGGGAAGATGGGATCTTCATGCATTTTAAATGGTCTTATCTTCCCCTTTTCAAGAGCACTTCGGTTTTTTGAAAGGAAAATTAAATAACGCAGGACTGGCATTTGTGTGTTAAGCTATACGGTATGGGAGACACTTTGCCCTAAACTCATCCCTCAGGTAAAATCACCTCAGAGCTGTCCCTGCTATTCTAATATCCTATTCAGTGGTACTTTGAGTTAACCTTTTCTTTATACTTAAGTGAACATTTATCAAAGCTGTATAGACCATAACATAAAAGGACGAACATCCACTTTCATTTGTAGTAATTTTCTTTCTCCCCAGAGTAGTCTATTTACTATAATGGACCAGAAAAAGCTTGCCCTGCCCAAACCTTGACTGGCTGAATATATATTTCCCAAACTTGTGATAAGTTAAGGAGCACCACTTTTCTAAATTAATATCTCAGGCAATCTTTCGGCAGAATCAGACAGGTTAATCCTAGAATTAAAAAAATAAGGGGGAATCTGAGTACTATGAAATGTGGAATAAATTCTATCAGTGGTTGCATAGAAGAAGGCAAGGTCGGAACATAAGTAGCTATGATGATTAGAATAATTAGTAAACAATGTATTAAACAAGATGATTGTAAATGGTGAAATAAAATTTATATATGTATAACAATTGTAATGCCAGAACGGCTGCACTGTGTTGTATTCTTATAATTAAAATTTTAACAATAATTTTTTTTTAAAAGATGCGTGTTTTAGTTGCAATCATCAACATACAGTGCTCCCTAAGACAGGGAAGATAGGTACCACTTTGGTGGGAAGGTAACAGCGTTTTGTGTGCCTCAGGATTTAGTCATTTATCCACGTGACCATGGAAATGTCTTTGGGCAATGCTGGTTCCCTCGGACAAGAAACTGAGATAAGCACAGTCTCCTAGGGTCAGACACAAGTGGGCAAAGGAAACCTTTATCTTTAGTTATCCACAGGCATTTTCTTAGGGCAAACACAATGGATTGTGTATGGATGGTCACAATGGAACCGTAAGCCTGTACTGAAATTGTGATACATGAAAAACCTTCATGTATCTTCCTCTCCACTCTCCTTTCCTCACTTCACCTCACTTTTCCTCTCCTTTCCCCTCCCCTCCTCTCGTCACCTCACTTCTCCTCTCCCCTCCTCTCCTTTCCTGACCTCCCCTCTCCTCTTTTCTTCTCTCCCCTCCCCTCCTCTCCCCTCCCCTCCCCTCATCTGGAATCAGCTGGTGTGGCTGTTAATTGTCCTCTATTATTTTATTGACAGGTGGAAGAAAGAAAGATTGTCTGTTTGTTTTTCAAAGGAATCTACCAAACAATTCGACCAGCAACTTTTAGCTGGTTCTATATCTGTTGTTGTCTTGCTTATTGGTTTATTTAATTGGGTGGTGTAAGTATGTCTGTCTGTCTGTCTGTCTGTCTGTCTGTATGTATTCCATTAATTACATTTTATTCTTTCTTTCTTTGATATCTCATTAAAATCTTATAAATGCAGTAACCTTGAAGTTTATGCATAATACATGAAAGTAAACCTGCAGTAAAATGTATTCTTTCACTCTTGACTGCTTTCATCCCACCTTTCATTCACCTCCCCCCCCCCCAATCCTCAATGACCCCAATATGGGAAGCAGCCTCCAAACGCTAACAGAGCCAAGGTATGCAAGGGTGGGCAAAGCCACGAACGCCATTAGATTTTGGTCTCCTGGTGACAGCTGCAATATGTTAATGGATTGGGTTTGGAGGGTGAAGGTTGCCCGTTGCTACTTAAGGCGCCGTGCTAATTACCATAAGATGGAGATAACAGGTGCAAGTGTCACTTCGCATCAGTGTCAGCTGGCACGAGAAAAAGAGCTTGCGGTGCCCAAAGGAACTTGCAAACACACACACACACACGCACACACCAGATCCTCTGAAGAATTTGGCTATCGTAATGACCCATATGTCCATGAATAGGGAAAACAGTGCAAAGTTTGTGTGTTTTCTGCCTCAAAATAGGGAAGAACCGCATTATCAATGTTCAGCAGTCGTTGCTGAGGGGGGAATTCTAGGGGCCATAAACAAGAAGATTGTGCGTTATGCAATTCCTGCTTTACCCAGTGGTGGAATTCAATTTTTTTTTACTACTGGTTCTAAGGCCATGGCTTGGCAGGCGTGGCATGGCTTGGTGGACGTGGCTTGGAGGACGTGGCAGGGGAAGGTTATTGCAAAATCTCCATTCCCACCCCACCCCACTAACCTGCTTTCCAGCTCCGTTCTCCTGTGCAGGGCAACCAAAGAAGACCCAGCCGATCAGCTGGGACTCAGGGGACAGAGAATAGATGGGGGCGGGGCCAGTCAGAGGTGGTATTTGCCGATTCTCCAAACCACTCAAAATTTCCACTACTGTTTCTCCAGAACTGTTTCTCAGAACCTGCTGAATAACCACCTCTGGCTTTACCTCAAGGAACAAACCCTGCTGTTATTTTGCTACCAGGCAACAAGCTAGGATAGAAGCTGCTGCCTCTTCCAATTACTAACAGTGGTTAGGCTGTCAGGTAAACCTTTCTTCAACCTCAGAGGTGTTAAAAGCATCCAATACCACACGAAACTCTTCCGTCCTTTCAGCAGCTGTGTTCTAGCCTCCATTTTGTCCTCTAATACCAGACGTAGCCAGAGACTGATAAGGAAAAGAATACAGTAGTCCTCAACCTACAACAGTTCATTTAATGACCATTCAAAGTTGCAACTTCACTGAAAAAAAAATGACTGACAACCATTTTTCACATTTACAACCTTTGAGGCATCCCCTGGTCATGTGATCAAAATTCAGAGGCTTGGCAACTGACCCATATTCATGATGGTTGCCATGGCCCAGGGTCACGTGATTGCAGCCCTCTGACAAGGAAAGTCAATGGGGAAGCCAGATTCACTTAACAACCATGTTATTAGCTTAACAGTTGCAATGATTCATTTAACAACTGCAGCAGGAACCATCACGAAATGGGGTGAAATGCACTTAACAAATGTTTCACCTAACAACATAAATTTTGGGTTCAGCTGTGGTCGCAGGTCAAGGATAACCTGTACAAAGGTATCATAGCAGCACTCAGATTTTGCTACCAGAGATCTTTGTCTTGCTGTCCTTCAACACCACTTCTTCTTCCCCTTCTTCTTCCCCCTCTCCTCCTCCTCCTCCTCCTCCTCCTCCTCCTCCTCCTCCTCCTCCTCCTCCTCCTCCTCCTCCTCCTCCTCCTCCTCCTCCTCCTCCTCCCTCTTCCTCTTCTTCCTCCTCTTCCTCTTTTTCTTCTTGCTCTAATACTTCCTCTTCTTCTTCCCTCCCTCCTCCTCCTCCTCCTCCTCCTCCTCCTTCCTCTTCCTCTTCTTCTTCCTCCTCTTCCTCTTTTTCTTCTTGCTCTAATACTTCCTCTTCTTCTTCCCTTCCCCTTCCCCTTCTTCTTCTCTTCTTCTTCTTCTTCTTCTTCTTCTTCTTCTTCTTCTTCTTCTTCTTCTTCTTCTTCTTCTTCTTCTTCTTCTTCTTTCTTTTTCTTTTTCTTTTTCTTTTTCTTCTTCTTCTTCCTCCTCCTCCTCCTCCTCCTCCTCCTCCTCCTCCTCCTCCTCCTCTCCTCCTCCTCCTCCTCCTCCTCCTCCTTCTTCTATATCCATCATCGGACATTGACGATCAAGTTGGCAATCCTATTTTTATCAACAAAAATGCTGCTGAGTTTTGTCCTTTACAGATTAACAGAGTTTAAAGGGACCTTGTAGGTCATCTAGTCCAACCCCCTGCCCAAGTAGGAGACCCCCACACCATTTCTGAGAGATGGTAGTCCAGTCTCTTCTTCAAAGTTTCCACTGATGAAGTTCCCACAACTTCCGAAGGCAAGTTGTTCCATGGGTTGATTGCTCTCACTATCAGAAAATTTCTCCTTATTTCCAGCTTGAATCTGTCCTTGTTCAGTTTCCATCCATTCTACCTTGTCAGGTGCCTTGGAAAATAGCTTGACCCCTTCCTCCTCTCTGTGGCAGCCCCTCAAATATTGGAACAATGCTATCATGTCTTCCCTGATCCTTCTCTTAGACTAGACTAGCCATGCCCAGTTCCTGTAACCGTTCATTGTATGCTTTAGTCTCCAGTCCCCTAATCATCCTGCTTGCTGTACTTTTTCTAAAGTCTCAACATCTTTTCTTTAATGTGGTGACCAAAACTGGATGATTTTGAAGCCATGATGTTGTTCTTCTTCTGCCTGGACCTTGTTTGCCTTCAGTCTTTCCCTGGAGGATTAA
Organism: Notechis scutatus; assembly: GCF_049901735.1. Taxonomy (NCBI): domain Eukaryota; kingdom Metazoa; phylum Chordata; class Lepidosauria; order Squamata; family Elapidae; genus Notechis; species Notechis scutatus. Next base: position 102,081,339 of record NC_142013.1, on the reverse strand, counting down.
GTGAAGCATGCCATATTTTTCCAGGTGTCGCATCACATACCCAAAATATTCTCACTTTTGCTTTTAATGGTTTTGACAATTTCCTTCGACCCTTGGTTCTTCCTTAATGCTTGATTCTCCATTTATGGAGGAGTATTCTGCAGAGTTTAAAAACCTACAAAGAAAGATTTAAGAATGGATAAGGATGGGGATGAAACAGGGTCATTTTGCTAGTGATTCTTTAATCCTGCCACCAAAAGACCCAACAGATGGCCTTTGCTACAGCAGTTCTTTGGAATTCATGGGAATGCTTTTATGAGTTATTTAGAGCCATGTTTCAGGAGGATGCATTTACGGAGAAACTTAAGCCAGAAGTGGTAAATTGGGATTTATCCCGAGTTGTTGATTGAAAAAGTTTTTTTTCCCCCTTAACCTACATTTATGAAGGCAACTGCTTACTGAAGTGGATTAATTTTGCAGAAAGTGAAAACAGGGTTGTTTCTCTCTTACATAACTTTTCAACTTAAACTATATTATGCACAATGATAGGATACCCCGTATAGATCTGAGCAAGGATTGGAAACCATTTTTTTCCAAGACTGTTGCATAATCTTGCATTTCAACCAGATTTCCACCCTTTAAAAAAAAAGTCTGAAATCATTCAGGCAATTTCACCTTGGTGAAATCAATTTGTCTTTTCCTCCTTTCACCAAAAAATCAACATGAAGTTTCCAATCTTTCAGAAAAGTTTTTATTATTTGTTCTCTGATTAAATAGGTCAATTTCTCCATTTCTGAAAATTGTGACACTTTCATAATCCATTACTTCACTGTAGGAATTTCATTATTCTTCCATCAATATCAATTTACCACCATTTTTTTTTCTAATTCATTTTCCATAAATCCCAATAAAAATAATTCTGGTTTCTTAGCAGTATTGATCTTTAAGACTACATGCGACTGACAGATAGGAGACTGAATTATTATTCTAACAGCTTTTATTTGTTATTATTTTATTCTAGAATTTTTAATTGGATACTCCTTGAGTATTTTTAATTGAATTGGTCTTTGACTGTAATAAACATTTTGACTTAGATTTTGAGTCTTTAAGATTCTTTGCATCATTATATGCATTTGAGCCCAAAGCCTCTTAGATTTCTCATAAGTCCACCCTGCATAATAAAATGCCCCCATATGCTTTTTCAATAATAATAATAATAATAATAATAATAATAATAATAATAATTCCATAATAAGCAGTATTCCAGTATTTGAAGGGCTGCCACAAAGAAGAGGGTGTCAACCTATTTTCCAAAATACCAGAAGACGAGAAAAGAAACAATGGATGGAAACCAATCAAGGAGACAAATAACCCGGAATTAAGGAGAAACTTCCAAACAGTGAGGACAATTAACCAGTGGAACGGCTTGCCTTCAGAAGTTGTGGGTGCTTCATCACTGGAGGTTTTTTAAGAAGAGACTGGACAGCCACTTGTCTGAAATGGTATAAGATCTCTTGCTTGAGCAAGCGGTTGGACTAGAAAATATCTATGGTCTCTTCCAGCTCTAGTCTATTCTTCTATTCTTATTTTTGTTTCCACATGCCCAACTGTCAACAGGGTGAGAGAAAGTCTTTTGGCTCCATTTTCATTCTCTACCACTTTTCTAGTCCATCTGAGTTCTACTGCTAATACAAGTAATTAATCCTGTAGATTGGACATTCATTCTATCCTGATGAATGCTGGTAAGGGATTTGTAATGGTTCATTGCTCCACTATATACAATAGTGATACTAGATAGTTTGGCCTTTTTGGCAATGGAACGGCAATCTATTCCATGGAACTTTGGATGCTACTACCCTGTATCTCCAACAATACGGCCTCCCCCAATAGGAAGTCCCAGCATGTTTTATAGGCATGAAATGAAATTAAGCCCCTCCCCCCAAATTAAGGCCTATATTAAAACATGTGAAATGGGGGGAATGGTGGGCGGGCTTGCCGTTAGGAAGTACTTTTGTTGCACACCCGGATATGGTGCTGCCTGCGTTGACCCCGATATGAAGTGCCCCACCAACGCCGAGGTCAACATCCAAGCCGTCGCCGCCCGCCCGAAGATGCAAGGGGGGGGAATTAAGTCACCCCCGAAAAGACAGCCTAGCCATTTTTTCGGGGCTTAAAAAAAATAAGACCCGGCCTTATTATATGAGAAACATGGTACCTTCTACCCGATATTGTTTGCTGAATACATTATTGTTTTTAAAAGTCTTCAAAATGGTTTCCGTGATCGGCTGAAGTGCTTGATGATTACAGATACTAGATCTCAACTGCAAAAATCAACACAACTACAAATGACTGCAAAGATATACAACACACAAAGCTTTAACTCTTTGCTACCATCCATATTATTTTTCAACTGAGATCTGCCAGTCTACTAAATGATTGTCAATAGACTATTTGCCTGAAATTACCCAGGTATCTTGATGTTTAGATTCCTCCATAAAACAATGTTGGTCTAAGAAGTCATGTGATGACCTGGGGCATGGCATAAAGGCAACCCAGCCATATAATAAGTAGGGGTTCCTTTATTAGCTCCAAATTTGCCCCCAATGTCCTGGTTACCTTCCAGTCTGGAGAAAAACTCCCAGGAACCTGCAACAGCCTTTGGCTGCAGATATTGCAATCCGAAATAGTGCAAACAGAAAACTTTAAACTATAAATCCAACAAAGCAAGATAAGGTAATAAATCCGCAGGGCAAGATAAGAGGGGGTAGGCCTGGGTCTTCCTCTGAACTCCCTCTCCTTTGTTCTACCTCTTCCCTGCTCTGCCCAGCCTGACTTTGCCCTTCCCCAGTTTCCTCCACAGCCAACGGAGCCACTCTCCCACTCCCTGATGGCTGTTCATCTTCCTCCTCAGATTCTGATAGGGGCATGACAGTCAAAATGCCATTCCCAATACTGAGAATGAAAACCAGTAATCTTGGCTTGGTTTAATTGATTTATTTTTGTTTTGTTTTTTAAAAAAGAAGCGGAGAGGAAGAACCACAAGTTTTCCACTGCTGGGCTAGTATATTCCACAGAAAATTACTCCATGTTTTTATAGCAATAGAAGTTAGGCTTATACACCTTCCCTTGTAGGACTTTACAGCACTTTATGGGTAGTTTACAATGTAGAAACATTATTTGCATATTGTCCCCAACAATCTGGGTCCTTGTTTTACTGACCTTGGAAGGCTGAGTCAACCATGAGCCCTATCAAGATCAAATTCTATGCTGCGGGCAGAGTTAGCCTGCAACACTGCATTTTAACCACCAGGTCTCATCCCTTTTATTGAAGCAAGTCTTAGCCATGGAATTTCACTAATTGGGAAGTGAATGGTCTCAACAATTTTGTACTGGGAGATTCTTTAAAGCTGTAACTCTCCTATACTCATCACTTTTTGTATGCAAATAAAAAAAAATGTTTTTTAGACAATAGGCATGAAATGTAGAAGCAGCAGCATCCATGGGGGCAGCTGTCAATCTACACGCTGTTGGGCATGGCAACCCCACTGAAGTCCTGCCCCTTTGTTACATTAGTTGACTTTGTAGACACATACAAAAGGATTGTGACTTCTCTTGCAATGCAGTCCCCCCTACAGGCATGCAAATTTTAACTTCCGCCTTCCCTCCCCGGTGGAGTCCTGCATCTAGGAATAATTTGGACAGTGTGCCACAGTCCCTTTTTTGTGGAATATTTTACCCACCGTGTTTTTTTTTTCCTTCCTTCCTTCCCTTCTTTGCTTCAAAATCAGCCTTAAAAAAGAGAGAAAAGACTCAGCAATCTCCCTTCTCCCCCAAGAAGATATTCTATGACTGTTACTTTTTAGAACCAGATTGCTCTCTGTTACATTCTCCCCGTTGAGACCTAGCTAGAATGAATTGTAATGGAAGCATGTCCAGCTGTTTTGTAAATAATTCCCATTATTCTTCTCCTAGTCTTGAGAACGCCTTCTCTTCCAGCAAGCACCGTTGGTGATGCGGGCCCTTCTGCTCTAGCTTTGGAATATAGTTGTGTCCGCGTCCCCAACAGCTCACTAATTCATGTACTCTGCTCTCTTACAAGGTGTAGATCATCCTTTTTGGACTCCTTTGCTAAATCAAACAGTTCCAGGGGTTTCTTCCTCCCCCCACTCCCCGCTTTCCCATTATTTTGCATACGATTGCATTCTTTGCATGTGATCCTAAAATCAGCACAGTTTTGTTTACCAAGATGGGTTAATTTCTGAGCTCTAGATGCAGAAGTTCCTGTGATGACGAAGTGCACTCAATAAGCTGACTTCAGTAAGTAAGCAATATGCACCGCCTCTGGGAGCACATGGTCCTCCCACCCAGCTGATTTTGTTTTTTGTTTTTTTTTGCATATTCGTTATCCTAGGAGAGTATCTGAGAAATTAACATCCATCATGATCAATGTTTCTATTTTTCTGAACTATGCATATACATATATGTGTATGCATATCTATATCTATATCTATATCTATATCTATATCTATATCTATATCTATATATCTATATCTATATCTATATCTATATCTATATCTATATCTATATCTATATCTATATCTTATATCTATATCTATATGTGTTTTCTTATGTTTTCATGGGTATTTATATGTATGGTATTTAGGTTTCTTCAGGTATTTTCCCACGTCTTAATATTTGTGCTTTTATTATAGTGACGTTTCGACAGAATCTCATCTGCCATCCTCAGGCTTGTGTATTGGGTTCTTTTTAATCTTGTGTGTCAGGCTTGGCAGCCATTTTTTGTTTGAATTTGGTGCTGGCTTTCTGCTTTGTTTGAATGGTTTTTTCCTCATCCTGATTGGCTGGGAGTCTAAGTCTGTAGCCAGGGTTTTCTCTAGTAGCTAGGGTTTTGGTGCCATTGAAGTCGATGCTATGACCTGTGGCTTTCATATGTTGGGCTAGTGAGGAAGTGTGTTCCAGCTTTTTTATTGCATTCTTGTGTTCTTCAAGGTGGGTACTTAACCTTCTGTTGGTTTGTCCTATGTATGTGGCAGGGCATGATGCGCAGGGTACTTCATATATGCCTTGGTTTTCTAGGTCAATTGCCACATACATAGGACAAACCAACAAAAGGATAAGTACCCGCCTTGAAGAACACAAGAATGCAATAAAAAGCTGGAACACACTTCCTCACTAGTCCAACATATGAAAGCCACAGGTCATAGCATCGACTTCAGTGGCACCAAAACCCTAGCTACTAGAGAAAACCCTGGCTACAGAATCATCAGAGAAGCCATAGAAATTGATAAAAGACCTAATAGTATGAATAGAAGAGATGACTCCACCGGACTATCAATCATCTGGAAGACTGCACTCACAAACAAAAAAATCTCTATACCACAATCCAGGCAAGCACCTGGACACAAACAGACCCCCCCCAATACCTCCAGCCCAAACACGCCCCAGCCAGCTACCCAAATAAAACCTAGCTTCCTAATAAATAATTATCGGCCATTCACAAGAAACCAAGCTGCACTAAGAAACCCCAATGCACAAAACGCAATGTTGCCAACCAATGAAGAACACAGCAACTCAAAGACCAATAAAAACAGACCTAGACTCCCAGCCAATCAGGATGAGGAAAAAACCATTCAAACAAAGCAGAAAGCCAGCACCAAATTCAAACAAAAAACGGCTGCCAAGCCTGACACACAAGATTAAAAAGAACCCAATACACAAGCCTGAGGATGGCAGATGAGATTCTGCCGAAACGTTGCTATAATAAAAGCACAAATATTAAGACGTGGGAAAATACCCGAAGAAACCTAAATACCATATGTATATGTATATGTATATCTATATCTATATCTATATCTATATCTATATCTATATCTATATATCTCTATCTCTATCTCTATATCTGTGTGTGTATATGTGTGTATACAACCCCCATGCTTGTTATAGTTGCTCTCAACACACAGTTTACAAACTAAAATGTCACTGCTGTTTATTACATTGTTTTCTGCAACTATAGCATCTTAAGACTTCGAAGTATGAATCCATTAATAATGATCCGGCAGTCACTGTATTGTACATCAATCTAGATTGGCGTGTGTGTCTTTCGAAAGGGCAAGTACATTTATATTATGGATCCCATTCAGATTTTTCATTAAAATGGATATTTTTCTAAGATACAAAGCAGTTGTTAGAACTGGAGAGGCCTCCAGTTTTTAGGAACTGCAGGTTCAGTCCTTAAAGGCAGAGGTGGTATTCAGTGCTGGAGAACCAGTAGCAGAAAATTTGAGTAGTTCAGAGAACTAGCAAATACCCCCATCTATTCTCCACCTCCTGAGTCCCAGCTGATCAGCTGGGTCTTATTTGGTTCCCCTGCACAGGAGAATGGAGCTGGAAAGCAGGTTAGTAAGATGGGGAGAGAATGGGGATTTTGCAGTACCCTTCCCCTGGAGTGGGAGGAAATGGAGATTTTACAGTATCCTTCCCCTGGAGTGGGGTGGGAATGGAGATTTTATAGTATCCTTCCCCTGTCACTCTCACCAAGCCATGCCACTCCCACCAAGCAACGCTTACAGAAGCGGTAGTAAAAATTTTTGAATCCCACTACTGCTTAAAGGAGACTGATTAAGTGCATAATCAGTCATGAGTCTAAAAGATCTAAGACCTTGAATGCCTTCTTAATTCCGCTCATTTCCCTTGATTTTTAGTAAGTCAGATTTTTGTAGAGAGCTTAAGCTTGCAATAAATCTTTATACTCATTTGAACGGCCTGAATCTCCTGATTTCCCCGGTGTTATTTTCTGTTTATATTTATAGCTAGAGATTTAAATGTTATAGGGGTGTAGAAACATCAGAGAATTGGTGTGGATATGAATTGGGGAGAACTGTGAATGTTGACACCGGTCACAAAAATTAGTTCATGTTTCAGTGGTGATTTTTGAGAATGTACCCCAGAAGTCAATGGAGGCAATAGTTTACTTTTCAGGGGAGCAATTTGGCATTTGCTTAAATGCAAGTAGGGGGATGTTATAAAGGAGAGATAATAACATTTTTGAGCTTTGAACACATATTATTTTGTCAAATATGAACTTTACAGTTATCAGACTTTAAAATTTTAAGGGGTCCCACTATATAGAGGCATTAGAAAAAATGTTTTACACTAAGAATAAACATTCATTTGCCTACTGTATATCTCAGTAAGAAAAGTGCACATATAGTTGCTGAAGGGTTATATTTTGTGTGCGTGCTTGTTGTTGTTTTGTTGACAGTGGAAATGCATAAGAAATGGCAGGCTGAAACTTTGGAATCTTTTCAGAGTGTACTGATGGGGCAGCATTTTTTTAAAAAAAATTCCTTTGGATTTTTTTGTAGTCATTTATTCCTTCATCCATTCAATCTATATGGCTGACTGTCTCGAACAGGTGACTTTGGGTAGCTACCAATAATAACAATAACAACACCCTGGCAAAAACAGAAAACAAAACAGCAACCAACAAAATTCACCAATAAATAGATAATTGGTAGACAACATAAAAGCAATAAAACAACTATAAATACAAATGCCGTACAAAAACATTCAATAAAATGTATTTATAAGCTCTGAGATCCAATGTTTTTAGGGCAATTCAAAAGGTCAACAGCATCAAGGTCAATCTGATCTCTGATGGATTGATGTTCCACAGGGCACATAGTGAGAGAAAATCCTGTCTACCTTCCTAGATTTGACCAGGAGAAAGCCTTCGATGAACAAGTCCTGTAACATACCTTGCATGCCAAATCTGATGCGACAGGTGGAAAAGTTCAGAGAGAGGTTATCCCACAAATAACTTGAGGGAATCATCTTGAGTTGTACCTGGAAGCATATTAGCAACCAATATATTGGCAACCAATATGCTTGGGAATCAAAAGCAACATGTGCAGAAGAAGAAGTAAAAAATACACATATAACCAAAAGTACACATATAGTCTGGGTGAAACCATGCTTAATAGCAGTAACTGTGAGAGGGATCTTGGAGTCTTAGTGGACAACCAATTAAATATAAGCCAACAGTGTGTGGCAGCAGCCAAAAACAGAGGGATACAATCAAAATCAAGTGAGATACTAATACCCCTCTATAAAGCCTTAGTAAGACCACACCTGGAATACTGCATCCAGTTTTGGTCACCACATTATAAAAAAGATGTTGAGAGAGTAGAAAGAGTGCAGAGAAGAGCAACCAGGATGATTAGGGGACTGGAGGCTAAAACATACAACGAACGGTTGCAGGAACTGGGCATGGCTGGTCTAGTAAAGAGAAGGACCAGGGGAGACATGATAGCACTGTTGTAATATTTGAGGGGCTGCCACAGAGAGGAGGAAGGGGTCAAGCTATTTTCTAAAGTGCCTGTAGGCCAGACAAGGAATAATGAATGGAAACTGAACAAGGGGAGATTTAACCTGGAAATAAGGAGAAACTTTCTGACAGAACAATCAATCAATAGAAACACCTTGCCCTCAGAAGTTGTGGGAGTGCCATCACTTGAGACTTTCAAGAAGAGATTGGACTCCCATCTGTCAGAAATGGTGTAGGGTCTCCCGCTTGGACGGGGGGTTAGACAAGATGTCCTACAAGGTCCTTTCCAACTCTGATTATCTGTTATCTGTTTCTAAGGTATCTGTTCCATCTGTTAATCTGTATATATAAATATAAATTCTGTATATCAGTATCCATAACCTCATTGAGGACCCATGAGTCGAAGAAGTAATGCAATACCATCCAGAACAAGAAATGGAAAATCCTTGGAAACAGTGGCTCTGGAACCCAAAGCCACTCAGTCTTGCTAGGGTTAAGCTGAAGCCTGTTCTGTCCCATGCACACCACTCTAACCTCCAGACACCAAGACAAAACCAGAATGGCATCATTTGAATGATCCTGGGTGAAGATATAACACTAGCTATCCCCAGTGTATTGATACAGTAGTTCCTCACCCTGTGTTATTGGATGATCTCACCAGTGGTTTTGTATAGATAATAAATATGAGTGCAATGAAATGGAAATGGAATCACAGGAAAGGGAAGTGCATGGCTGCAGTCCTTTGGGAAAAAGTAGAATTTGGAGAAGAGTGATTGCTTCATGGTCATAAGTAGGTTTGCGACGCCCATTAAATCCTGCAAATAACCAAACCTTGGAATAATGTGTGCTTAATTAAGGATAGGTGAGGTGTGTACATATTGGCTGAACCCAGGAAACAAACCAGATTCTAATTATGTGTATTTTAGAACATTGCTGTAAAAATAACAATAATTTCATGCCTCATCCCCATATAAAATTATAGCTTATTTGTAATTTAGCTCATTATCTGAAACATAAATGATTAGACTGATTTGTATTTCTCCTTACATTTCCATGGGAGAAAGGGGATCCTTTTTTTCTTCTTGGAACTCCTGTATTGATCCAGGCATCATATCTTCAGCATCAAATGGTTGCAGGAACTGGGTACGTCTACTTTAATGAAAAGAAGGACTAGGGGAGACATGATAGCAGTCTTCCAATATCTCAAGGGCTGCCACAAAGAAGAGGTAGTCAAGCTATTCTCCAAAGCACCTGAGGGCAGGGCAAGAAGCAATGAGTGGAAACTAACCAGGGAGAGAAGCAACTTAGAACTAAGGAGAAATTTCCTGACAGTTAGAACAATTAACCAGTGGAACAACTTCCTTCCAGAAGTTGTAAATTCTCCAACATTGGAAGTTTTGAAAAAGATCTTGGATAACCATTTGTCTGAAGTAGTGTAGGGTTTCCTGCCTAGGCAGGGGGTTGGACTAGAAGACCTCCAAGGTCCCTTCCAACTCTGTTATTCTATTCTATTCCCACCTCTGGAGAGGCAAGTATTTTTTTATTTGTTTGTTTATTGAATTTATCTTGCCACCTATTCACCCATGGCAACTCAAGGCGTCTTACAGAATATAAAACTGCATTTAAAACAATAAAACTAACAAAAAGAATCAAATAAATTAATATAGTACAATATAACAAAATTACCCCCCCACGTCCCACCCACTGCCCCGGCGACAGCAGATCACACGAGCCATTATATTGGACTTTTGAATATAAAAACATATATGTATTTCTATTGGATAACCAGAGGATAATTTTAATCCTATGTATTAAACTCATTGTAATCAATGCATTGATGTATGAAGGTCTGGTCCTTTGAGAAAGTCCCAGAAACACACATCATCTCCCAAAGTGCTATATTTTACAGTGGAAGTCTTTGCTTAGCTAAGGTTTATTTAAGGGGGGAGAAGCCCTACTCCCTTGTCAATTTGGGTCCTCTAGTGACTCAACATCTGAAGGAGCTCAGAAGTGCAAGTTATTCCAGCAGCCCTGTGGAATAAATTAGGTTCCTTAATGTCTTTCGTGATTAGAGTGTGGAATAATTTATTCCATCATGCAGAACTAGCTAGCTTTACAAATCGGAAGCCATTCCTAGACAGCAATATCCTAAGCTTCCCTGATGCACAGATGTTTGCATTTGAATGATCAAACATGCCATTTCTTAGGATCTTGGATTTGCCCCCCCCCACTCCTTTTTTTTTTAGTTTAGAATCACAAAACGTAGCTTTGGGTTGAAATGAATTTTTTTAAAAAAATCAAGCGCTAACCCATCGCTATATAAGTATGCAATCCAGTGATATATACAGGGAGGCTATATATTGGTTGCCAATTGTGAGTGGGAGATCTGAGTATAAACATCATCCATTATCTTAATTCTTGAAGGAATTTGAAGGAAAGAATGGTGGTGTCAGACCTGTTACAACTTAAACCTCTGATTAGAAATGATCCTCACTCCATTTGTTGAGAAAGGTATAGTTTATTAGAGATCAAGTGTATTGCACTATTGCAAAGCCAGAACTGAGAATCGCATGCCAAAATCCCTAAATTCTACTTTTTCCTTCCATAACTCTCTCTCTTTCATTGTCCACCCCAGTGTAACCAATCAGGTTCAGGCAAGTTTCCATCCATTGTTTCTTGTCTTGTCTTCTGGTGCTTTGGTAAATATGTTGACTCCCTCTTCTTTGTGGTAGCCCTCAAATATCGGAATACTGCTTCTTTTCTCTAGAGTAGTCAATCCCAAATCCTGCAACCATTTTTCATATGTTGTTGTCTCCAGGCCTTTAATCATCTTAGTTGCTCTTCTCTGCACTTTTTTCAAAGTCTCAACATCTTTCTTTTTGTAATTGTGAGTGGCTAAGGCATCTGTTAGCAAAATACATCACCCTGTTCCCCAATTTACAGCATCCTCCTGCTTTTTAGAAAGGGGGCTAGTAAAGCAACTGTGTGAGTAGTGGCCAGATTCTCCACAAGTGGAGACATAAGCTTTGTATGTGACAGCATAATTTATCTTGAGCATTCAGCAGAATTCTACCGGCTCTCACCTGCATGGATGAATACATTGATCATTGGAGTAGGAGATACTTCTGCATACATGTGAATGTGAATTGTCTCAGCTGTGCTTGTAGCAGTGTTGGAATAAAAATAATTGTCCCACCATCCAGCTGGCAAGAAATCCACTAGGCTGCGAGGAAGAGTAACTGGGTCATTTGGATTTCTAGCTGTGCGCAGACATAACAGCTGAGGATCATATGCAGTCAGGAATGGTCCATATGCAGAAGATAAGGGAGGAACTATTTCATTAGATGTTGGGGTTCCCAGCCAATCTTGTGTGCCTGCATACGTATGTGTTTATATATTAATGAGTGCTCCAAGTTGGCAATCAAATTAGCCATCAACCTAAATCAATCATAATAAGTGTAGTACCTTCTGAGTGCTTTTTCTAGTTATCCTGCCATAACTGAAATTCTGAATGCTTTTCAAAAGTAGTAATAGCATAACACAGCTGTGTATTTTAGCTCTCTATTCTTCCATGTCTGCCCCATTCAACCACTTTGGACTGGAATGTGCTACAGGGAGCATCGGTGGTATAGCACTCATCTCTCCTATGTGTAAATGATCACATATCAAAGTACAGTATCTTGACACCAAAACAAGTAACCTGTACAAGAACAGCAATTATTATATTCCATTCACCCAAACAGTAGGTGTTGGGACCTATTATTATCCAGTTGGGCTATATTGACTGTTTTTTTTTAATGAACATACGGTAATATATTTGTAATTTGGACTAACTAATATTAGTATTTCCATTGTCTATGGAGATTCTCAGTCATCCAGGTCATGGTTGTCCCAAAGGTGCTTTTTGAAGAGACAACTGGACTTTCTGGTTTTTCTTCAAAGACATTTTGCTTCTCATCCAAGAAGCTTCTTCAGATGACTGCAAGGAGTATAAATTGGCCAGATGACTGCAAGGAACATAAATCTTTCCATTCTTCATTATCCAGTCAAGAGCTGAATAAGCTTCTTGGATGAGAAGCAAAACATCTTCAAAGAAAAACAAGAAAGTACAGTTGCCTCTTGGAGAACCACCTTTGACATAGTATTTCCATCGTGTCTACTGACAACTGTTTATCTTTTGTTCTCATCAAAAATACTTTCCCTGTGTATCATCTATTAGATTGACCATTAGATTGTTCAAGGTGATTTGTCACCATTGTATTGGCTGCCAACCAATTAAACCAATATTTCAGCTAGCTGGACTTGGCAACTTGTAAATTAACCAATATATCAAACTCTGCTTGGATTATTCCTTAATAATTCCATGAAGTTTTGCAAGCTAATTCTGCCCACAGCCAGGAGTTCAATCTTGACCAGCTCAAGGTTAACTCAGCCTTCCATCCTTCCGAAGTCAGTAAAATGAGGACCCAGATTGTTGGGGGGCAAGATGCTGACTCTGTAAACCGCTTAGAGAAGGCTGTAAAGCACTATGGAGAAGTATATAAGTGCTATTGCTATAGCTATTATGTTGGCCATTGATATTTTTATCCAGCCTTCTACATTCCACATCTAGTTGGCATACAAATCCCTTCATCACTGACCCATGGGCATGCTAGGTTGAACTAAAAATCCTTAAGGGGAGAGTCATATCTTTAATCTTTAAAATTTAATTTCTCCAAAATTCCTGGATATTTACTGAATATCCAGAGACTCAGATTAAATTTATTTATGGCATTTGTCCTGATCTGTTGGATTTGCTTACAGTTGGTAGGTAGCCAACAAGTTTACAAACTAATAGCTTTCTTTCATTCACAAATTCTGCAAATATTTTGCCCAATTTTGTGGGTTTCTTTTTAAGTGAAACTATATGACAATATTTTGGATGTTTCTTCTCTTGTCCTCTCTCCCTATCAAAATATTCTACATCACTAACTTCCAGCAGATTCCAAACCCCCCCCCCCAAAAAAAACCCCATCTTCTAGCAAAAATTGTTAAAACATCAGGGTCTAAATCAGATTATAAGCCTTGTTGCACAGAAAGAAAGAAGAGAGAGAGAGAGAGAGAGAGAGAGAGAATAAAATTATATCCTCCCCTGTGTTTACAACACAGGGTATATGCATCTGCCTATATTCCCTGCCAAATATGACCTGTTTAAATGAGAAGACAGAGGCCTGGCTGGGAAAATGCTATTTCTTCTGCATTTGAAATGCTGCTGAAAGCAGTGAGGATGGCATAATACTGAAGTTTAATAGGCAGATGTTTTCTCTACCAGCAACAACCACAGTTGGAGGCCAAAGTTTAGTGCGCACACTGCTTATCCAAGTAAGAAACAGAAGGGGAGCTTTTAACCAGGATTGTTAAACTGGGAAGGATTAAGGTGAGATTTGCCAATAAAAGATTCTGTTTAAGCAAGGAAAAGTACCTATTTTTACAGGAACCATGAAACTGATTGGAAGGATTGAGTTGGCTGTGAAGTCTACCAGAGAACTGAGTGTAGGCTGCAAAGTGCAGGATGAGGAAAAAAACTGGCAAGGACACAAACACTTACCAATTCCTCTTGTGCTGCAGCTCAATCCAAAGCAAGTACGTTTGACTGCCCAGCATAGAGTTTTGAAGATGCTTTCAAGCTAAAGCAGAAATCCTCAAGTGGAAGTAGACTGAGTCATAACAGTCAGGCATTAGGCCTGTCATGTTTTGAGTTAAACTGCATCTGTTCCAAAGGTTGGTTCATAAGAACAGTTGGTGAAAGATATAAGACCTTTCAATCAATCAGAATACAGCGGAAAGGAACATTGGTGGTCTTCTGGTCCAATCCCATGCTCAAGTAGGGGACCCTATGGCCCTGATGGCAAACCTATGCCACGCATACCACAAGTGGCACACAGAGCCATCTCTCTGGGCACGCCAGCCATCGCCCATTGCTCTTCTAGGTTTTATTCTGGCATATGCATGCGTGCCAGCCAGCTGGTCTTTGCGTGTGTGGGAATGACAGAAACTGAAAGAGTAGCTCCCTGGAGCACATGCGTGTGCCAGCCAACTGGTCTTTGCGTGCGCATGCACATTAGAAACCGGAAGACCAGATGGCCAGCGTGCATGTGAGCACTGGGAAGTTCAACTTCCTGTTTCTGGCATGCCCACCCGCCCGCATCAGGGAGCTGCCCTTCCGGTTTCTGGCACACACACATTTCGGCACTTGGTGCCGAAAAGGTTAGCCACCACTGCCCTATGCCATTTCAGACAAGTAGCTGTCCAGTCTCTTCTTAAAAGCTCCAGTGATGGAGTACCACAACCTCTGAAGGCAAGCTGTTACATTGGTTAATTGTTTTCACTACGAGGAAGTTTCTCTCCAAGTTTAGGTTAGATTAGATTAGATTCAACTTTATTGTCAACAAGTTGTTTCTCTCCTTGATTAGTTTCCATCCATTGTTTCTTGTCTTGCTTTCTGGTGCTTTGGTAAATATGTTGACCCCCCCTCTTCTTTGTGGCAGCCCCTCAAATATTGGAATGTCATCCTTAATCCTTCTTTTCTCTAGATTAGCCATACCCAGTTCCTGCAACCGTTCTTCATTTATTTTTGTCTCCTGGCCTTTGATCGTCTTAGTTGCTCTTCTGTGAACTTTTTCCAAAGTCTCCACATCTTTTTCGTAATGTGGTGACCAGAATTGGTTGCAGTATTCCAGGTGTGGTCTTACTAGTGCTTTATCAAGCGGTACTTAATACTTCACATGATCTTGAGTCTGTGCCTCTGTTTATAAAACCCAGGATCTTATTAGCTTTTTTGGCTGCTGCTGCACACAGCTGGCTCATATTCAAGTGATCATCCACGAAGTTCCTCTCACAGTTACTGTTTTTGAGCCAGGTCTCGCCTAATCTGTATTTATATCTTTGATTTCTTTTGTCCCGCCTAAATGTAATTTTGATGAAAACACATTCAGGGGAATTCTTGTTCTTGCTGCTTACACACACACACACACACACACACACACACACACACACACACACACCACCTCTGCTTCTCCTTGTCTTCTTTCTTTCTATGTGTTCTTTTCTTACCAAATTCTCCGAGGACAAATTTCTGAAAAGCAATCTACTAACTACAGCAGGGGTCCCCAAACTTGGCAACTTTAAGACTTGTGGACTTCAACTCCCAGAATTCTCCAGCCAGCATAGCTTGGAGACCTCTGAACTACAGCCACATTCACCAACGTTTCCAGATGGGAATGAACTACAATTCCCAGAGTTCCAGCCAACATGGCTTTGGCTGTAAAGGGACACACCCTCCTCAGTATATTGCCTTGTAAATGCCCCCATCCCACCCCAAATACAAAGAGTAGGATGGGTTTATGAGTGAGTGTATCATCCAGGTCTCCCCTCAGTTTTAAAACTCGTTGACCCGCTGTGCCTAATGCAAATAATATTCAGGATAAATTAGCTTCGGAAATAAATAACACTCTTCCAACAAAGCCAGCTGTATCCACATTCTTCACATAGAGACAGACAACTTCCCTGCTTCCTCCCTCCCCCCCCCCCCCTTCATTTGGCATTGTGTAATTCATCTGGCTTGCGAATAATTCGGTTACCATTTGCATAAACAATAAAATGGTTTATTATTGCACAGATCTGCCCAAGGGCTCCTGTAACCCACACATACGTAATAGCCTGATTTTTTTTTTCTGAAAATATAAATCAATAATACATCTTCAAGTTCCTTTTACTCAGGGGATCAAATACTATTACAAGTTCTAAGTGGCACTTGGGTACTGTGGTTAGGGAGATTCAGGAGGAGACAAGAAAATACTGCATAAAGGGCACAGCCTTTTTTAAATACAACAACAACAAACCCAACCATTTGCAAGAAAAAACAGACAAATTCAACCCCCCCACTATTTTTTGTCTCATACATACATTAACACATATAAATATATATAGACACATACATGGTATGTATATACCTATACCTATCTATCTATATCTTATGTATATCTAGACTATATCCAATCTATATCTAATCTATATCTATTATAACTGTGTATCTATATCTATATTTAATCTCTATAACTATATATAATTGATATCTGTCTATCATCTCTCTGTGTCTCTCTGTTTCTCTGTCTGTCTGTCTGTCTGTCTGTCTCTATCTATCATCTATCTATCTATCTATCTATCTATCTATCTATCTATCTATCTATCTATCTATCTATCTATCTATCTATCTATCTACACATATACATACATACACACGCAGAGAGAAGAGAGTATATATCACATCTGTGTAGTTTAACACCATTAAAAATGCAAAATTCATGCTGGTATTCAGAGACTCATGTTATTCTGCATTTATAATGGCACATATGTCCCATTTTTGTAACTAGGATATCTGTATAATGATGAAGAAAAATGTAAAAAAAAGTATATTTTTCCCTGAAGAAAATATGTGACATAGAGTTTATACATATGATCTTGTGATGACCTCTTAGTCCTTAATCCTTCTATTTTTAGTCTTTGGAGAACTGTGGTTTGTTGTTGTTGTTTTCTGCTTACCTAACCAAAGTGGCATTGTCAACTCTCTAAGAGAGGAAACAGCGGATTGGCAGCCTGCAAAATTGTATGTGGGAATCAAAAATCTTTTGGAAGAAATAGTAATGGTTTAGAAAAGTATGCTCAGCAACCAGTGAGTGCTAGTTAAAAATTGGGAAAATAAAATGGAAAAATGAATTGGACTTAAGAAAAGTGGGTGACAAAAGCAACTTGTAAGTCTTCAAATAAGTCTCTCTGTACTGTAGCCTACTTATTTCTAGAACATTGCATTTCAACTGTGGCAGTCTGCTTCAGCTTTGTAGGTTTTTTCTAGTTAATTTGAAAGCTGTTGTGCTATTTTTTTCAGCATCCCTCTCATGTCTGCCCTAAAACATTGGAAATATATGGCAGTGAAGCTGTTGAAGATTTTTGGCTGAAGCTTAGCAGGGCTATTGCATTCTAAAGGACAATTTTTCCTACTATCATTTCATTCTCCTGCAAAATGAAGCAGCTTCAATGTTCTGATCCCTATTTATTATATCTTATGGACATAATTCCCCTTCATCCTATAACTCTGGAATATTTCAGACAGAGTCACGTTGTTCTTGGATCTTGAATCTTCAATTCCAGCCAGTTTCAGAAAAAGCAGAGTTGCTTTGTGTACGTTTATTATTTACCTTGTATTAAAAGATGCTTTCTAGACAGATTACATGACTGGCATCTATCTACAGTGTCTGTCTGTCTGTCTGTCTGTCATTCTGTCTAGCTATCATCTATCTATCTCATCTATCTATCTCATTTAATCTGTCTATCTATCTTTCTATCTATCTTTGTATCTATCTTTGTATCTCTATTTATCTATCTTTGTGTCTATCTTTGTGTCTATCTTTGTATCTATCTCATCTATCATCTGTCTATCATCTATGTATGCATGTATGTATGTATCTATCTCCCTTTTGTCTGTCTGTCTATCTATCTATCTATCTATCTATCTATCTATCTATCTATCTATCTATCTATCTTTCTTTCTTTCTTTCTTTCTTTCCCTATCATCTATCTATCTATCTTTATATCTATCTGTACCTATGTATCTATCTATCTCCCTTTTGTCTGTCTGTCTGTCTGTCTATCTATCTATCTATCTATCTATCTATCTATCTATCTATCTATCTATTTCACTATCATCATTTGTCATCTATCTGTCTATCATCTATCTATTTATATGTTTCTATCTTTATATCTATCTATCTTTATATCTCTCTATCTATCTATCTATCTATCTATCTATCTATCTATCTATCTATTTCATCTATCATCATTTCCTCATCTATCATCTATGTATGTATGTATGTATCCTGTGTCTATCTCTCTCTCTCTCTCTCTCTCTCTCTCTCTCTCCATCCATATCTCTGTCAATCAAAACTATAGGCTGTCCGGTGTGAACTGGATGGCAAACAAGATAAAAGCGGGATCCAATCTGGATCGGTTACTGGGACCAGAGGTTTTGTCCTCTGAACTTAGAGACATCCTCTGGAGAGACATTCTCTGAGGATGCACTGCAGCATGAGCCTAAAATCGCAGAAGACAAAACCTCTGGTTCCTATGACCGACCCAGATTGGATCCTACACATGGGACTTGTTCCTAGCTTTCCGACTGTGAGAATTTGAGAAAAATTCTTGAGAAAAGTTTTGGACCGCAGCCCACAAATCCTTTAAATGCACAAATAAGTATGCACACAACAGGAGCCTCTCATTTTCCTAACAAAGCTTGTTGGGAGAGAATTTTCATAACCTAAATTGAGCACTTGGGTTGGATTGTGCTAAGTGAAATATTTGCCCCAAGGCACTGAGAGAACTGTGCTGAGCACAAATACCTCTAACTTCATACTTAATGCATTGCTTTGTGCCTTTTCTTCCAAGGAAGTGAGAATTTTACATCTGGACAGGCATCTGGTTCCAGGTTCTTCTAAGAGAAACAAAAATTAGGATCAGGGAAGGAGGAGGAGGAGGAGGAGGATGAGGATGATAATGAGGAGGAGGAGGAGGAGGAGGAGGGGGAGGGGGAGGAGGAGGAGGAGGAGGAGGAGGAGAAGAAGAAGAAGAAGAAGAAGAAGAAGAAGAAGAAGAAGAAGAAGAAGAAGAAGAAGAAGAAGAAGAAGAAGAAGAAGAAGAAGAAGAAGAAGAAGAAGAAGAAGAAGAAGAAGAAGAAGAAGAAGAAGAAGAAGAAGAAGAAGAAGAAGAAGAAGAAGAAGAAATTGAACCTCTGGATTATATTGCAGAGAAATGTATACACCTGTTTTTAGCTGGAGCTCATCTAGACTGCCAAGGTTGAGAACCACAAATGGCAGCAAAAGGAGTTTTGATAGCTTTGAGAGCACTACCAGAGCTGTAGTGGTGCATTTGTTAGAATGCAGTATTGTAGGCTAACTTTGCCGACTGCCATCAACTCAATCCTGACCAGCTCAAGGTTGATTTAGCCTTGCATCCATACTGAAGACCCATATTGTTGGGGGCAATATGCTGACTGTGTAAACTGCTTAGACAGGGCTGTAAAGCACCGTGAGGTGGTATATAGGTCTAAGTGCTATTGCTATTTAGTAATGTCTGCTGACTGTCTGGATTTTTAGAGTATAGATATTATAACTGTGTAACCCTACATTATAGACATGTAGGGTTATACATTATAAATGGACAACCCTACATTTATTTGTTCGACTGACAAGCACCTCTAAGGCTGTTTATGGATTAAAAAAAAAAACCTAGGTAATATATTAGCAAGGATGCAATAGATGTATGTCAATTACTAATTAGCAAATGGATTTTCCCAACTCTTCCTAGAATAAATTAAGGAGACTCATAACTATTAGAAAGAAGCTCCCATTGGCATGAAAAAAAACAAGCAAAAGTCCACCAGCTACTACGAACCTGTTAAAAGTTATCTTTTCACTCTTGCGTTTCAAAAAAGAGAATTTCTGGTTCCGCAATCTTTTCCTTCTACCTCCTTTTCCTTCTTGACCATTAATACCGATAATTACATCTGTATTTCTTAGGAATATTATGAGTTGCCATTTCTGCATAGTAGCGGATTGAATTTATTCACCTTACGGATATATTATTATCACAGATAATAACTGCAGCATGATAATTATCATTAATTATTCATTTGGATTAAGAGGCAAATCGGCTTCCATTCAAGGGTCTTCCAGAGAGCAGCTCATTGTTCCAGGGGCTCCATGTGGCACAGTGCTAATTTACACACACACACACACACACACACACACAGAGAGAGAGAGAGAGAGAGAGAGAGAGAGAGAGAGAGAGATGCTCATTGATATTTCCACTGACATCTGACTGCCCCCGTATGTATTTATTGGAAAATATTATAAGGGGAATAAGTGCCTCTTTTCAGGACCCAAGCATGAGAGAGAGGGAGGGAGGGAGGGAGGAGAGAGAGAGAGAGAGAGAGAGAGATGGTTTCAGGAGATGCCCTTTGGGTGAGACAGGGTTGCTTCCTATGAAAAGGGGCTGTGTTTGCAGAATGCGGTTACAGTAAATCTGGCCCAGCGTCTGAATCATATAATTGTAATCTTGTGTGTGCTAACAGGACAATACAATAGTGAGGCTGGAAACAAAGCATGTGGTTTGCAGAAAAACAAGCTCAACGAAGTTGTGACTTTGCTGTGGGTCCGCTTTTGGCAAAGCTGCTGTTGAAACAATATGAGGGAAAAAAATCACCTGATTTTTTTTTTAACAGTTTATTTACATATTTTCATATTATATTACATAAGTGCTTAGTGAACAGCGTATTGTCTGGATCATTTTAGTTATATATAGCAAAGGTGAAATGTTGCCAGTTCAACCGGGTTCACTCAAACCGTTAATAAAAAAATGCTACCAGTTCAGCTGAACTGGTATTTCTGACAATCAGTTGGGTGACGATCAGCTGTGCCGCGTGATTTGGATTAGCTAGAAAGCAGGAAATCATCAGATTTCTTGCTTTCTAGCTAAACTAAATTGCACGGCACAGTTGATCGTTGCCCTCACTGTTGTATTTACCTCAGAAGGCTTCAAAATGCTTCTTTTTTTCAGTGCCCAGGAGGCTTCCCTCAGGCCCGGTAGGCCAAAAACGGGGCATGGAGGGGCATGCAGCCAACCCCCCATGCCCCGTTTTTGCTCCCCGGAGGCTTCCCTGAGGCCCACTAAAAACGGGGCCATGGGGGAATGCTGCGAAAGAAAAAAAAAAGAAAAAAAGACTTTGGAGCCCCCAGTCACATGACCACATACCCACACCCATCTAGCCATGCCCACAGAACTGGTAGTAAAAAAATTTGAATCCCACCACTAATATATAGTAATACTTTTCCCACACCTAATATCTATCTCTACTATCCAACCATTTGTAAAACAAGTCCCATGTTTGAAAATATTCTGTGTCTGTTTTTTCTTTTATTATTAGTGCCACTCTGTCCATTTCTGCACAATCTAATTTTTTAAAATTACATCTTCTTCTGTAGGTGTTTTCTCATTTTTCCAGTACTGTGCGAATACAATTCTTGCTGCTGTCAAAACAAGTACTATTAAATATAGGTTCCCTTTATCGTACTTTTCTGGTGGAAAAAAAATCACCTGATTTGTAAGGAGGAAAACAACAATAATAATAATAATAATAATAATAATAATAATAATAATAATAATAATAATAATAATAATAATAATAGTCAAAGAGGGGAAATAGGTGGATTGAAAGAAAGTTCAATCATATTTTTCTTAGAGTAACTTCATTCCATTCATGATGAGAAATCATCCCTTTTGGATATAATCACATTCATTGCGATATTCATCTTTAACATAACAGTAAACAACATTTCTTAAATATTAAAAATAGTAGCAATAAGAACAACCAGGATCTCAGATATAGATCCAAAATGTGAACCTCATAAATCTGATATTTTTTTCTTATTTTGCTGGAACTGTACTAATCGCACTGCAGATGTGACATGATCTGTTACCTGTCTCATATTTTAGACAGCTTTCAATTACTTTGAATGTATATTTGTGTGTATGTGTATGTGTGTATGTGCTTTTATTCTTCTCTGTTTCTTTTCTCAGTTGTGTGAATGTGTGCAAGAAACAGGGTACCATCAAAACAGTGTAAGGCTTATTTATTTTGCATTTATTCTACTTATATCCTGCCTTTCTACTGAAATGAGTACTCCAAGGTGGCAAACAATGGTTAAAATACAAAGTTGTAATTATTATTATTATTTATGTAAATTAAAATCATGTTGAAAGCAGTAACCAATTAGAAACCCGGTACAAGAGAGGAAGAATGGGAAGGA
Organism: Notechis scutatus; assembly: GCF_049901735.1. Taxonomy (NCBI): domain Eukaryota; kingdom Metazoa; phylum Chordata; class Lepidosauria; order Squamata; family Elapidae; genus Notechis; species Notechis scutatus. The sequence goes on along the minus strand of NC_142013.1, from coordinate 102,059,118 downwards.
ACTTGGTTCCTAAAACAGTGTTTTGTAATCTGGGAACAATTCAATTTTTCAATTCAGAGTAGAGCTGGAAGGGACCTTGGAGGTCTTCTAGTCCAACCTCTGCTCAAGCAGAAGACCCTATACCATTCCAGACGAATGGCTGTCCAGTCTCTTCTTAAAAGCCTCCAATGATGGAGCACCCACAACTTCTAGAGGCAAGCTGTTCCACTGGTTAATTGTTCTCACTGTTAGGAAGTTTCTCCTTAATTCCAGGTTGCTTCTGTCCTTGATACCAGAGAACATGTAGGGGATAACCAGGCTGAGTCCAAGTAAGGGATCAAACACATCACAAATGCCTGCACTCCTGCAAAAGATCTAAGTCCCACCCACCTTGAATACTTTCTTAATTCCTGCTCATTTCCCTCGACTGTTAGCAGCTCAGATTTTTATAGGGAGCTTAAACTTGCAACAAATCCTTACACTCATTTGGACTGCCTGAATCTCCTGATTTCCCTGGTGCTTGGCAGGATGCCTTCTTCCACATGACAAATAACTGAGCATCTCCTGCATAGTTTATCATCCAAACACATTGATGCAGGGAGAAATAGTTCCACCATTAAAGGTCATACGTGCTAATTGTTTCCGGCTCTAGGAGGCGGTGCTCATCTTCATTACAAAGCCGAAGAGCCAGCGCTGTCCAAAGACATCTCCATGATCATGTGGCCAGCATGTCTAAACGCCAAAGGTGTACAGAATGCTGTTACCTTCCCACCAAAATGGTCCCTATTTTTCTACTTGCATTTGTACATGCTTTCAAACTGCTAGGTTGGCAGAAGCTGGGATTAGTAACGAGAGCTCACTCCATTGCACGGCACTAGGGATTCAAACTGCCAACCTTTCTGATTGACAAGCTCAGCGTCTTAGCTGCTGAGCCACCGCGTCCCTTCTCCACCCATTAAAGTCTCTATAAATTCATAACTAAACTATTCTTTAACCTAGGGTCAACTTCTGGGAACTATATAGATGCATCCATGTTGGGTAGAGAGGAGAGGGAACTGGAAACCATACAAGAGTAGTTCACTGTTGTGTTTCTTGTTAAATTTAAAATGTCTGATCTTTGTGCAAGATCTATTTGTACATATTTTTGTGGATTACAGGAGACTTCATGTTCTCAAGAAACAACTCTTCGTTGTTTTTAATGGGATGCTCCAAAGCTTATTTTTCAGCAGATTATATTTCTCTAGTTCCTCAGCATCCCAGCAATTTCCAGCATAACACTTTGGGAACAATAGTCTTTTGCTGAGTTGGAAATGTTCATGGCAAAATTCATTGAATAATTAACCAAAGAGTGACCTCTTTGTGGATAATTTGTGAGTAGAGAAAGATGTTAAATTCCACGGGCTGAATTATTTATTGTGAATGATTCAAAACAGATTTAATACACCTTAATTTTAAGCACTTTTAGTTAAGGAAACAGCAACACAAATCAGTCAACACCATTAACCCATTCTGAAGCAAACTGGATGCACCTGAGTCAGAGGTGTCAAACTCATGTTGTCATGGCATCGTCACGTGGTATATTGTGACTTTTTTCCCTTTCGGTAAACCGGGAATGGATGTGGCCAGCACGTGATGCATCCAGCCTGTGGTCCACAAGCCCTGGCCTAGAAGAACATGCTGGCTGACCAGCATTCTTTGTTCTTCTGGTCGTCTCAGCCTTTACAATGGAGCATGGTGACTCTCATGATTAGAATGCTGTGTTGGAAATTTAGCAAGCCCATGTTCGAGACCCAACCATGGGATGGGATGAGTTCTTGGCCTTTGCTCCAGCTCCAGCTGGGGACATGAAAGGAGCTCCCCAATTGGGCATCCCTTGTGCAATGGTGATCAGCTAATCCTTTCAACCAGGAGGCTTCTGACATGGGTACAAAATATGTTTAAAATTCAACCTTAGAGCCCATCAATATGACGACAAATAATGAAACTTTTCATCCAATGTGCCACATTCAACTATAGCTGATGAAGGTGTGAACATAGGATGGTGCATGGGATGGAGGAATTCCTTTTGCAAATATAAAACTAGCGTGTCAAGAAGAGCATTCTTGTTCATTCATAATGGATACGGCATGTTTTAGAAGTGTAATTGTAATCTGTTGATCTAGTTCTTTATGCCAGTCATTACAGCACAAAGCTAAATTAGATGTAATTACATAGACTATAAAAGTTACTAAAAATGTACTCCATAGCCATTTAAGGGTGGTGATGAGGGATCATTACTGCTGTGCAGAAAATGGAGGGATTGACACTATTCATCTCCAGTACATCACCTGTTCTATCAAAATGTTCTCCCTTGAAGTTGCCATCTGAACCAGCTTTAATGACTAAATAAAAAGTTATGTTCTGATATTTTCCTAATGTGATCCATTCTCAACAAATCCATATACATTAATATGAAGGAATGTTTAACACTGAACTTTGGAGTAAGTACTAAATTGGCTTACACTACAGAACTATTTTACAAATTGAAAGGTCTTCTTGGCATAATATATCAGTTATTTAGAATTCTTTATTGGCCAAGTGTGATTGGGTACACAAGGAACTTGTCTTGCTGCAAATGCTCTCAGTATACATAAAAGAAAACATACATTCGTCAAGACCCAAGAATCATAAGGTACAACACTTCATAATAGTCATAGGATACAAGCAATCAAACCATACTAGGAAACAGTCAATATAGATCGTAAGGATACAAGTGACAAAGTTACAGTCATACAGTCACAAGTGGGAGGGGATGGATGATAAGGAGTGATGAGAAGATTAATAGTAATAGTAGTGCAGACTTTGTAAATGGTTGGACGGTGTTGAGGGGATTATTTGTTTACCAGAGTGATGGCATTTGGGAAAAAACTGTTCTTGTGTCTAGTTGTTCTGGTGTGCAGTGCTCTGTAGTGTTGTTTTGAGGGAAGGAGTTGAAGCAGTTTATGTCCAGGACATGAGGGGATGTGATTTATTGCACTAAATATGGAATTTTCTTTTGCAGAGTACATACATGAGTAATGCATGTTAGAATTGTGAACAGAATGAAGGGACATTTTATAATGCTTGGTGGACATGTAAACAAAAGTTGATTGAAATATAATTTTATAATTGAAATTGAAATGTAATCAAGCAAGGAAGTATTGGCGACAGATTCAGACATGGGTAGAGCAAATGGTGGGAGAACATATCCAATTTAAGCCACAACTTGTGATTTAAAAAAAAAATCAACACAAAGGACTTTGAAAAATCTGAAGTGTTGTTCAAATCTGTTCACCATCATTTGTATATTGGTTTGTTTCCTTAGGTGTCTGTCCCACCACTTGTCCAGGACTCCAAGAATATCCCTTCATTGCATCTTCACTGCATCTTCACAACTCTTTGAGTTAGGTAAAATACAGTCACAATTCTTTTTTGTGATAGATTACCTTCGTTGTCTGTTCAAATATCCTGTTTGTTCCCGTCAACATATTGAATACGGATGTTTTCAGTGTTTTATTTTCTATTTAATGTCACGCGTATAAATGCACGCAGTATTTTAATGGCAAAGAAGATTTTCAAACTGATTCTATCTAGCAAGCTCTCTGCTGAATAAGACTAGGCAGGGTTTTCCTAAGTATCTTTGGTCTTTGCGTTTTTCTGTCCAATAGACGACAAGTATTTGTTGCAATTGTGGCATTCTGAACGGAAGTGATATGACAACCTCTTTCCATAGCTTGTTTATGCTTGTCTGTTCTTCTCATTCTCTTGGGTCAAAATTTTCTGAAATTTCCCCATTCATAGCTTTGGAGTTCCATCTTGCATTTCATCCTCTTATTGATGGAGGCTTGTTGAAATGATCCTCAGTGAAATTCCCTGGCTGTCTCGCAGGGAATTTCTGTCTACTAACTAGGCTCAATCCTGCTTAGCCTTTAAGCCCAGGGAAAACCAAACAGGTGCTGCCACCTGCTGAATGCATGGCTGCATTCAAATGCATCCATGGAGTAAGTTTGCTCCCATGAGTTAGACCAGGGGTCGTCAAACTTGGTAGCTTGAAGATTTGTGGACTTCAACTCCCAGAATTCCTCCTCCAGTCATCTTAGCTCAGGAATTCTGGGAGTTGAAATCCACAAGTTTTAAATGTGCTAATTTGAAGACCCTTGAGTTAGACAAGTAGCTTAAGAACTCCACCGAGTAAAAGGGATGAACTGTTGCCCCCAACTTCTCTGTATTCCTCAACTATTCAGGTAGTCCTAGACTTACAACAGTTAATTTAGTGACCATTTGAAGTTACAATGGAGCTGAAAAAAGTCTTCTACAACTGTTTTTTTTTTTTTTCATATTTACGATCATTGCAACATCTCCACGGTCCCATAATCACAAATTCAGACACTTGGCAACTGGTTCATATTTATGACGGTTGGGGTTTCCTGGGGTCATGTGATCCACTTTTACGACCTACTGACAAGTAAAGTCAATGGGAAATCCGAACTCACTTAACAAAGCTGTTGCTGACTTCACAAATGAAATGATTCCCTGAACAACTGCAGCAGGAAAATTCATAAAGTGGGACGAAACTCCCTTAACAAATGTTTTGCCTAGCAACCTAAATTTTGGGCTCCATTATGGTCATAACTCGAGGACTCTTCTGTTTCTCTTTCTCCCTGGCTCATATTATTATTACCTGGATTGAGTTTTTCCAAAACTGCATTTATTTACATTACATTTTAAAAACTTTGAAAAAGTCATCATTAACTTTCCAACAGTCAAGTTCTGATCTTCAGAAATATACTGCCTCTGAAAGGAAACAAACGATTTAGACACACAGTTTAGAAACATACCGTATTTGCCGGCGTATAAGACGACTGGGCGTATAAGACGAGCCCCCAACATTTCCACTCAAAATATAGTTTTTGTTATATACTCGCAGTATAAGACGACCCCCCACTTGGAGCATGCTTTTCAAGGCAAAAGTCGTCTCATACGCCGGCAAATCGTAAGTTGTAACACTTGGGGTATTCTGGATATAATTCTTGATTGACACCCCCAACCCCTTTCCCCCAAACTTACAAAGCCACCAAAATGCTTTAGAGGCAGCTTCGCCTTTCTCAGGCTGGCACTCAATTCCTCTCCCTTTCTTTGTGACAGCCCCGCGTGCGTGCCATCGGGACTCAAGGGTGGGGATGGACAGCTGCCAACTCACTCTCTCTCTCTCTCTCTCTCTCTCTCTCTCTCTGTGTGTGTGTGTGTGTGTGTGTGGTGTGGAGGGTAATTCCGGCTATCTCTGGCCTCCGCTCGGTTTTAAAGTCGCTTGGCCGGTTCCCAAGTCGCAAGCGCGCGCTGGCCAGGAGACGCGGCGCCGGGTGGAAGCTCGGTGCAGGGGAGGCAGATCTTTCTCTCTTAAGCGGGGAGGGAGGAGGGGACGAGAGGAGGGACGGGACGGGACAGGGGCGGGAGGAGGGCGCTCGCCTTCTTCCACCGCCCACCGGACCCTTTTCTTCCCAAGGGGACCCTGGAAAGCAGCTCGGGAGCTGGGTGGCCCTGCCCAGCGGGGTCCCATCAGGAACTTCCTGAGGACATCCCCCCGCCCCAAGCACAGCCCTCCCAGTCTTTCAAAGAGGGAGGGAGAAGCGGGAGGAGCAAATTGCCGCCCCGCCCGCTGCCCAGAAGGAGGGCGCCACAGTCCACCCCACCACCTTCTCCCCCCACTCCCTGGGCCATTACGTGGCTCGGGGCTGGCTGGGCGAAGCGGCCCCGCCAGAGACCCTCCCGCTCCACCCCCACCCCACCTCCAGATTGGCCTCCGCAGCGCCCGAGCCGGGCGGAGGGTGGGTGGGTGGGTGGGAGGAGGAGGAAGAGAGACTCCGGCTGGGCTTAAAGGGAGCTTCGCAAGTTGCGGAGCTCCGCCCCGTCGCTCTTGCACCGAGTGACAATGTATTTACCGGCGTATAAGACGACCCCCCATTTGGAGGCATGTTTTTAGGGCAAAAGTCGTCTTATACGCCGGCAAATCGGTACATTTAGATGATGAGCTCCTGTATGTAAGAAGGGATATAAACTGTGAAACTGGGGGGAGAAATGCACATTTTGTTTTTTTTAAACCCTTCATTTCATGTCTTAAATGAGTGCGTGCATAATATATTTATGATTTGTATAGACTGTGTGTGGATCTGCTTATATGTGGATAAGAAAAAAGACTTTTGAGAATACCTTGGTGCAATTATATCAGCACCAATATGAAAAATCATTTTTTAATATTTTCCCAATATTAGGCTGCTCCCTGTCAAAAGAGGGGGGAAAAAGCTTCTCTCTAAAGGAGCAAATAAAATAACTTTTACTAAGAATAATCATCCATTTCAGACCTTTGGCATTATTATAATTTCCACCCTTCTAACTTTAATTAAGGTTATGGTTACTCAGAACATCTGATAATCAGAACATAAATGTTTAATATTACATGACAACTGAACTATTTGTAGCCGACTTACTGTTCAAGATCCTTAATGAATTTTGAAGATAGGAAATCATTGCGTAACATTCATATTTATAATGTTCAAGTAAGTTAATGATTCAGAATTCATTATCTGGCATCCATAAACATTTAAGATGCTTGTTTATACATGTAGTCAATTACTGCTGACTATATTTTGAGGTGTCTTACTATAGTTATTACTGATCTCCGTATATACAGTATTGGATTATTTTCCCTTGTTTATGTTTCTTGGTTGTCTATAATGATCAGTTACTAATCAAAATATTGCTTCAATATTATGTACAGTAGTAATATTTTGGTCTGTTTCTAATTTAAATTTTAGTTGTCAACAACAATCTACATTTACACTCATGAGTATCAATTTGCTATCTGCCACCTCCAGTGTATTGTCCTATCATTGTAATGGAAACATGTTTAGTCCTCATGATTGACTATAACCATTGATTACAGCTTGTGTCCTCTTCCTGCAGGGGTTAGAGTACAGTTTTGCAGGCTAACTCTGCCCACTACCAGCAGTTCGATCCTGACTGGCTCAAGGTTGACTTAGTCTTCTATCCTTCCAAGATTAGAAAAATGAGGACTCAGATTGTTGGTGGCCATATGTTCATTCTGTAAACTGCTTAGAGAGGGCTGTGAAGTACTATGAAGTGGTACATGTGTCTAAGTGCTATTGCTCTTGGTATTAATTTTTCAACCTGCATGTCTGTAATTAAAGTAACTTGTCTTATAGAATAAGCTTTGCTCTGCTTTTGTTATGACCCCAGGATTTCTTAGAGAATTTTCAGAAATCCATATTGATATTTATTGGAATTTGTTTGTTTTTGAATACACACACACACACACACACACACACATTTTTTGCAGGAGAACATTGGCTTATACATGCTCATATGCACACACCCAAAACACCTTCCAAAGACAGAATGGCACATGTTCCTCACATATTGTTTAATTAAGCAGAATGAATCTCCATATCAATAAATTATTCTTATAATGTGGAGCATGCATGAGAATTGATTATGAGAAGCATACTGAGGAATCCTGTTGTTTTCTAAATGTTTCTGTCTAATGCCTACATTTCTACATATATTTTTCTAAAATGCAGGCATGAAATATACATCCACATTGGCACATTCAGAAGTTTTACAGAATAATTCTTTTTCAAAAAATACTGTGCTTGAACCTTGATAAATACAAAGGAATTAAAATCCAATTAATAGTAATCTTTTTGTTGTGCCATATCCATCATCGGACGTTGGCGATCATGTTGGCGATCCTATTTTTATTAACAGCCACATGAAAAAATGCTGCTGAGTTTTGTCCAAATCAGTCCCTTAGATTTGGAAGCCATGATGTTGTCCTTCTTCTGCCTGGACCTAGTTTGCCTTCAATCTTTCCTTTGAGGATTAAGTGAAGTATGGCGTATTTTTCCGGGTGTTGCATCACAGGTCCAAAATATTCTAACTTTGGCTTTTTTTTATGGTTTTGATGATTTTCCTTGGCTTTCCCAGGTGGTTTATCACCTCCTCATTTCTGATTTTGTCAACCCAACTTATATGTAATAGCCACCTGTAAATCCATATTAGAAAATGCTTCTAGTCTCTTCAAGTGACTTTCTGTCAGAAACTCTCTACTCCGTAATCACACACACACACACACACACACACACACACACACAATTACAAACTATTCTAAAAATACAAGTTCACGCGTGCAAGGGCTAAATTGATTAATGATATATAAAGGCAGAGATCTCTGTAATGGTAGTTTAATACTCTGACGATGTCAGCAGAGGCTGATGAAAGCTTGGTAAGTACAATAAATATAATTTTAAATTCCGGAGATTGCAGGATATCTGTTTCTTATTTTACACACACACACACACACACACACACACACACACACACACACACACACATATCTCCCTTCAATGTGACATAGAGCCAGATGTTAATGCAATAAGTATCTCTTTATTATAGTAGGTTCAAACTCATGCTGATTAGAGCTCGCTCAGATTCTGTCAGGAGATTTAAATTCATTCATTACATTGTGCTATTAACACTCATAATCTTTTAATCAGCCATTTTACACATTAGCTTTCTTTTCATCACAAATGCCGTTGTTCACCTTGTTATCCTCCACTACAAGAAAATACATATCTTGCAGCTTGATCCCCTTCACAGCTTCGACCAGATTTGCTAATCCAAATGAGACAGAAAGTTGAATCAGCTCTCAATATGAAATAGGACAGCTGATTTCAAATATTTCCTCCAAATTACAATATTGGATGTTCTTTAAGGGAAACACACAGTGATTTCCACTAAGCAAGAGAAAGCCTACTTCAGGGATGATAAAAATTTACTTTTCACAAAAGGAGTCTACAGTAATAATGCATTCAATTCTATTTCCCAGAATGTTTCTTAAGTATGTTAATAAAGTCTTTATTGTGTCTGCTTATAAAAGTTGCCACCATTTCCCATTAGAAAGTCTCTGTTTATTCATCAAACATTTACTGACAATGACTGCTGGGAGCTAGCTCAGATCTTTACTCCATTACACGTTTGTGGCATCAAGTGCATTAATTATAGATATATTACAATATTCAACTCTTTGAGGAAAAATTAGATGATCAAGGCTCATTTTCCTTGACAATAAGCAAGTTAATGAAAATACTAATTACCTGATGATGGAGTGAGGCCTCCAGGATTGAATGCTGAGCATCTGTATAAGAATTGGTGGATCTAACACTACATATGAAAGGCGGGAGCCTGTAAAGGCTACACAACAGTTCACAAGGTTATCACACGCTCTGTAATGACAGACGGGAGGAAGAGAGGATTAACAGTGCAAATGTTCGTGGGTAATGATAGCAGAAGCTGTGAAGTACTGCATGAAACCTGAGTATTTCTTACTTTGATAGGGAGCAGGGGTCTCCAACCATGGTAACTTTAAGTCTGGAGGACTTCAACTCCCAGAATTCTGGGATTTGAATACCACCAGGCTTAAAGTTGCCAAGGTTGGAGACCCCTGATATGGAGTACTCATCTCTATACATAGGTAGTCCTTGACTTACAACTACAACTGAGCCCCAAAATTCTGCTTCTAAGGGAGGCAGTTGTCAAGTGAGTTCCTTTTGCCCCATTTTACAACTTTCTTGCCATAGTTGCTAAGTGAATCACTGGAGTTGTTAAGTTAGTAACACAGGTTAGAGTGAAGTGTCTTCCTCTTTTACTTTGCTTTTCAGAAGGTTTTTTTAAAAAAAGGTAACCACATGATCCCAGGATCCCTGTAACCATCATAAATATGAGTCAGTTGCCAAATGGCTCAGTTTTGATTACGGGGATATTGCAACTGTCCTAAGTGTGGAAAATGGCCATAAGTCGCTTCTTTCAGCGCCATTGTAACTTTGAATGATCACTAAATGAAAGTTTGTACGTTGAGGATTTACCTGTACAGGAGAAACAGAGTCCACCTGGAATGAAGACTCTTTAAAATGCACAGAGAGGGATCATATACATTTCCCAAGGTTCTCTTCTTGGGGGAAACAAGAATGCCAGGAGAAAGGATAGTCCAAAACATAAACAGTGATTCAAGGCTATTTTGCACAGCAACCTTAAGTTTCTCCTGTGTTGAAAGCCGGTGGAAATGTGTCGTTTTTAGAAGTTCTCCATTATTGAAATGGCCCCTGAAGTTAAATTTCCACACTGGTAAGGATGAAAAGGGAACCACAAATTGTTCAGGACCGCAACCATCACAGTGAGGACAAGGAAACACACAAAAAGACACACTTTGCTTTGCCCTCTTTCATAGGGGGGTTTAATGCCCCCAAGCTAGCATATCCTGCATGCTTTAATTTGCCTTTTATATCAGATGTGCCCTATTGATTTCTTCATTGTATGTTTTTATTCTGAATAATTCAAAGGCAGTTTCACATACACACACAGAGAGAGAGAGAGAGAGACGCACACGTGGCGGTCAATGGCATGAGCAAAAATTTTAAGATAATCAATTGAGCCTGGCCTGGCAACGAGCTTCTGTCGATCTCCCCTGAAGTGAGAGAATAGGGGAGGCCATGAGGTAAAATGACAAAACAGCCAGTCCTAGCAATCCTCAGATGTATCGACAGTGTTTTTATGATGGGAGGCCAGATCCATAGTGAGGGGCTATAATGCCTACTAATAGTTCACACTTATCCCCCAGCTGAGCCGTGCAAATTTTTGTTTGATGTGCCTTCGTTTCAGTCACCTCCCCAATCCTTCTGCTGTGTTTGTTACGTTATTTAAAAACTGCTTTCCCTGTGACATGTACAGGATGTTCTTTTCAGAAATACAAATGGGAATCAATCCTTTAGCCTTCAGGAAAGCTTTAAGGGGGGGGGGGGAATGGGGTTTTCCCCTGAGTGTTGGACCAGGACGGTAGATGAGCCCCTCTTCAGAATAGTCTAATGAGGAGTCCTGACTATAGAGCAGGGGTCTCCAACCAGTGGTGGGATTCAATTTTTTTTTTACTACTGGTTCTGAGGGCATGGCTTGGTGGGCGTGGCAGGGGAAGGATACTGTAAAATCTCCAGTTAGAGGTGGTATTTGCTGGTTCTCTGAACTATTCAAAATGTTCCCTACAGGTTCTCCAGATCTGGTCAGAACCTGCTGAATGTCACCTCTGTCTCCAACCTTGGCAACTTTAAGCCTGGATGATTCAACTCCCAGAATTCCCCAGCCAGCAAAGCTGCCAAGGTTGGACACCCCTTCTATAGAGGACATTGTTTGAGGCCCTGGCTTGTGGGTTTCATTTTTTTTTCACTGATGTTTTCAACTTGCAATATTGTTTCTTGAGGTTCTATTTGATATATCCCACCCAGAGTCATGGTAGCTATAACATTTCTATAGAGCGTCCTCAATTTAGCAATCATTCATTTAGTGAGTGTTCAAAGTCACAATGGCACTGAAAGAAGTGGCTTATGACCATTTTTCACATGTACAACCATTGCAACATCCCCATGATCCGAGATGGATAGAAAGATATAGACAGACAGACAGACAGACAGACAGTGAAAGAAATGATAGATAGATAGTTAGTTAGATAGATAGATAGATAGATAGATAGATAGATAGATAGATAGATAGATAGATATAGTTGGAGATAGATTAGATAAGAGAGAGAGAGAGAGAGAAGATAGATAGATAGATAGATAGATAGATAGATAGATAGATAGATAGATAGATAGATAGATAGATAGATAGATAAATAGATATAGATGGAGATAGATTAGATGATAGATAGATAGATAGATAGATAGATAGATAGATAGATAGATAGATAGATAGATAGATAGATAAATAGATATAGATGGAGATAGATTAGATAAGATAGATTAGATAAGATAAAATAGATTAGATTAGATTAGATTAGATAGATAGATAGATAGATAGATAGATAGATAGATAGATAGATAGATAGATAGATAAGAGGGAGGGTGGGAGGGGAGAGAGAGGGGGAATCTGGAGTAAACCTTGAATACTGCAGCATTAATTTTGGAGTCAGTGCAAAAAAATGCCTAGAAATCACTTGCTCTGTGTCATAATTCAAAGTTTAAAAATCCTTTTAAAAAATCTCACTTTTGTCCCCTGGGACTAAAAAGAACTAACAGAATCATTTAGTTTGAGATTATGTAGTACAAATGACATACTCTTTTTTTTTTTTCCAAACTGTTTCTCTCCAGCATATTTGTTTCTTAATATTCTTCCCACTTCTGGGGAGGTTTGAAATAAGACTGTCCTTCCCACAGACACTTCTGCTTCCTTCTGAACTTACCTGTTACTACTCATTCTGTTCCCTAGAAAAGTAGGCTGCTTAGTTCAGTGAGCTATTTTGTAATGACAAGCTCCAAGAATAGGAGCCACCATAATTTATAGCTGTCAGAATTGTGCATGATTTGCAGGTTACATATTAAATTTGATCAGAAGTAGGTCAGTCTCCAGGAATTTTATCTCCCAACTTTCTCTTTCTAGTGCTCAGATGTTTTATATCTCACTCATCATGAGAGTGCCAGAGTGTGTAGTGTTGCTCCAGGCTTTATGCAAGACACCAGATGTAGCCAGTGGTTTTAAAGTACGTGCTTTTTCAGTGTTTGCTCGAAAGACCGGAGTTGGAATACAAAATTGTCCTGAACTCAGAAAGAGGCCTGTTATCCAACATGGCAAGAAAGATGAGTATGTAGAAGTATAGCCTAGAATATTTATTTATTTCATTTATAGAATGTGTCGGTCTTCTCTGAGAAGCTTCAAACTGGCATCAGTGTTCTGACTCGGCCGTCACAGAAAAAGATATAAATTCCCCGCAAAGAAAAACGCCTTTTTATTTACACATTGGGAATAAACTGCATTCACCCACAGAGAGTCCAGGCAAGAGTTCTACAAGAAGTTAACTGAAACAATAGTCCTTATCAGCTCATTATGATAAATGCAAGGCTGGGAGCTCCTAGCTGGGAGGCTGCAAATTAAGTTAGTTCAAACAGACAGATAGACAAACCTCAGTTCTGGCAAGGCCGTCTTTGTTGCACGAAACACACAAGGAGCAAACTTTCCAGAAATGTGAAGGGTTGTCTGTGACAACCAAACCACTCCCCTTCCCTCCTATTTATTCCCCAGCCAGGGAGGGGCCATTCAGCATCCAAGTTTGTTTTGCTTCCCGAGCCGGCTCATTGTCCTCTGTTGTTCACCTCTCCTATCTGCTCTGCGCATACCCGCATCTGGAACAGGCCCCAGCTGTTCCTCTTCCTCATTCATCTCTGACTCAAAGGCAGCTGTCTCTCTGGCTGGAAACGTTTGATGGCCCTGGCTTGATCTCTGTGTCTGACTCTGAGCATCCATCAGAACCTTTCTCAAGGCTCCAGAACTGGCCCAAGTTCTTCCCGAAACCTCATCATCATCTGAGTCTGCTCTGCTGGCAGCTCTGCTGGGCCACAACAATGAGTCTCTGTTCTTATTTTCATGTCATTGTGCAAACAAATATTAACTGTGTCTACATCTCTGAAACCAATAGGACCATATGACCATGAGTGAGACAGCAATATCTATTTTTGTTTCTAAGAAATGTCTCCGTGGACATTATGGGTTATTTCTGGAATACACAGAAAGGAAAGTTATGGCATGATCTTAAGCAACGTTTTCCACAAACATGGGTCATTTAATTCCATTAGCCACTCAGAATTGCCTCAAACCAAAAGATGGTCAGCAAATAAATTTAATAATAAATAAATGACATTTATTCCCAAATATGTTTAAAACATAGTACGGATGATGTTATCCTAGTTTGGGTAATGAAACATCTGCAAGAAAGCAAGCAAGCTCAGAGAACACCAAGGACCCCTCATATTTAAAACTGTATGACTGCCTCACCTCAAGATACCTGAGCGACAATATTTCCCTTATACATTATCTCTTATTAAAAAAAACATGATTCTGTGACAAGAAAATTTAATTATTTTTTAGCTTGCTTTGTGCACAGAACATCATTTCCTATTCCACATTCAGCACCTGTGGCTGGATTTGAAGACAAGCCACAGCTACAAGCAAACATAATTGTATAATTCAGTCATCTGGGCTTTTGTGCCCATGGAGAACAATCCTAGTTGATGCATGTTTTGGGATTGCCAGGGGCCACTGATGGACTCTTTTATTTCTTTCAATAGACAGATGTTAAATAAAACTGATCACCATGGGATAATGATAAATGCAGTGAGGGTGAGACTGAATTTGTAAACAGTAATATCTTTACGGTCTTCAAATCACTGCAAATTGCTAAGGATGGCGGATCTTCTTTGACTTTCATAGCCCTATAAGAAGAGTGCTCCCACACATGGAGAACTAAAAACCCACATCTTCTACAAGACTTCATATTCCTTTTCTGATATCTGGAGATAGAACTGGGGGGAAAAACACTGCTTGAAAATTGGTACTGGTGTAATAACCTGGGGCACAAAGGCAACACAGTCAGATAATCAGTAGGAGTCCCTTTATTAGCTCCAACTTTGCCCCCAATGTCCAGGTTACATTCTGGCTGGAGAAAAACTCTCCCAGGAACACCCTTTAACTGCATGGAATCAAGTCCAAAACATGGTCAACAAAAACTGTAACTATAAGTCCAATTAAGGCAAGATGATATAATTAGTCCGGCAGGACAGGAGCAAGAATTCCTGACATGAAGGCACAGCAATAACTCAGCATGGTTGGGAAGACACCAGGAACACAGATAACCAAGGTCAACACAAGATAAACTCATGTTTGTTTCCAGCAGCTGCTGCACTCAGCATGCATCTCTTTTAAACTCTCTTCCCAGCTATGGCTAATGAAGGAAATCAGGGCCCTTTCCTCCCCCGTAAGCCATGCAACCCACGTTGCTCTCTTCTCCATTCCTCCCTGTGTGCCCTAGGATGAAGAGGGGGTTGGCCTGGGTCTTCCCCAGAACTCCCTCTCCCTTGTTCTACCTCTTCCCTGCTCTGACAAGCCGGACTTTGCCCTTCCCCAGTTTCCTCCATAACCAACAGAGCCACACTCCCACTCCCTGTCAGCTATTCGTCTTCCTCCTTGGATTCAGTCTTTGACAGGGACATGATAACTAAATAGTTTAAAATTCAGAGACATTCTGTGAGACAGATGGTAGGAGTGGTGCCTAATGTCAATTATGGACTTGCTTGACTGAAGGAGAAAGGTAATCCTTCACTTATGACCACAACTGAGCTCAAAATGTCTGTAGTTAAGTGAGACATTTTGCCTCATTTTATGACCTTTCTTACCATAGCTGTTTAAGTGAATCACTGCAGTTGATAAATTAGTAACCTGGTTGTTAAGTGAATCTGGCTTCCCAGTTGACTTTGCTTGTCTGAAGGTCACAAAAGGGGATCACATGACCTCAGGACACAGCGACCGTCGTAAGTATGAATCAGTTGCCAAGCATCTGAATTTTGATCACATCACCATGGCTGCAAAGATCCTAACAGCGAAAAATGCTCATAAGTCACACTTTTCAGTGCCGTTGTAGTTTTGAATGGTCACTCAATGGTGAATTGTAAGTCAAGGATTACCTGTAGTATGTGTCAGCTTTGGAAGTCATATTTTACTTAGAAGCTTCCACGCTGCCACATTTTGGTGCCTGGGAATTTGAAAGGGGGTAATCTCATAGTGAGGTGGAAATTTAGACATAACAACATTCTTCTGCACCTGTTATTCTGCACCTGCTAAGGGGTGGCTAGAGGAATGTCTCCAGTTGGGATGACCGGTGATTGGACCCAGAGATGGTATTCAGCAGGTTCTGACCAGTTCTGGAGAACCAATAACAGAAATTTTGAGTAATTCGAAAAACCGGTACATACTGCCTCTGACTGGCCCCGCCCCCATCTACTGTCTGCCTCCCAAGTCCCAGCTGATTGGCTGGGTCTTCTTTTGTTTCCCTACACAGGAGAACAGAGCTGGAAAGCAGGTTAGTGGGGTGGGGAGGGAATAGAGATTTTGCATGAACCTTCTCCCAGGGGTGGGGAGGGAATAGAGATTTTGCAGCATTCTTCCCCTGACATGCCGATCAAGCCACGTCCACCAAGCCATGCCCACAGAACCAGTAGTAAAAAAAATGTAAATCCCATCACCGATTGGACTATGTGATAGACTGATGGGTGCAGGGGATGGGATTTTGATTTTCAATTACAAAGGAAAAACCTGGGACTCTCAGATACAGGTTTTCCCAGATGTGCCAATATGACAACTCTAATAAACCGGAACTTTGAGAAAATGCCTGTGTCTCAGAGTTTATTGGGTTGGAGTTTGTTACTTGGAATGCTGACAGTACAATTACAGAGAAATGAATGTAGAACGATAGTGGACATTTTCACAGCTACATTTGGTGTGACACATAGACAGATCATCCATCGATAAGCTGATTACTCCATTCAATGTGATACCACATTTTTTTCAGTTGTAAGTGCAAAGAATAGGGAAACAGAAGAAACTTTTAAAATAATCTATTTCTCCTCAGTGAAGGAGTTAAAAATGGAAAGGCAAGTCAGGCTGATCTGAATGAAGAACGTAGGGGTTGATACATAGACTTCAGTTCCCTTCTATGGGGGGGAAAAACTTGTTTTTTTAATGCCAGGTGGCATTACACTCATATCAGTGGTGGGATTCAAATTTTTTTACTACCGGTTCTGTGGGTGTGATTTGGTGTGCATGGTGTGGCTTGGTGGGCGTGGCAGGGGAAAGTTACCTGCAAATCCCATTCCCTCCCCACTCCCGGGGGAAGGTCACTGCAAAATCCCCATTCCCTCCCCACCCCACTAACCTGCTTTCCAGCTCCATTCTCCTGTGCAGGGCAACAAAAGAAGACCCAGCCAATCAGCTGGGACTCGGGAGGCAGAGAATAGATGGAGGCGTGGCCAGTCAGAGGTGGTATTTGCCAGTTCTCTGAACTACTCAAAATGTCCGCTAACAGTTCTCCAGAAGTGGTCAGAACCTGCTGAATACCACTTCTGACTTATATCTTGATAATTGTGTTATAAAGTAAGTCCTGTTAACACCCCCACACACCCCCCACACACGTGAAATGAGGAACAGGGATGGTGCCTTAAAGATCAATAGATTATTTTCTTGTCATGAAATGATTTCACTGATCTCCTAAGGCTCCATTCCTCATTTTATACATTTCAGCGGGGGGGTTTACAGTACTAATAAATGTAGTAATGTTCAGAAAAATCCTACTCTTCTGAAGAAGTATCCTGGCTATTTCCTGACCTTTCCTGACTTCTCGTAGGCTTCTGAAGAACTTCAGTTTCCTTCAGCAATGCTGACTCTTCTTTGGAGGCCTTTCAGCTTTTCTGGCAGTCTTCAAGTCCCTTTGGCAGTCAATTGCATTTCTCAGTGTGAGGCGCATCCATGGCTCAAGTATTTTTATGCTGAGGATAAACTAAACTTTGGCGAACACGATTGATTCATTGGGGAAATGATAGTTTCTTTTAGTTTTGCTGGTTTCAAGTTAAGCTTCCGTTGAACTCAATTCACCCCATAGCTGGTATTTATAGACTACAAGATGGTTCACTTCTCTTCATTGGGCATCACATATGACAGTTCAACACTGTCAAACTGTTTACTAAGTATGCATTACTATTACTATTAATCCTCCCTTCCTTTCACCCATCTCCTCCCACTTATGACTATATGACTGTAACTTTGTTGTTTGTATCCTAATGAATTTTATTGACTGTTTCCTAGTATGATTTTTTTAAAATATGACTATTTTTTATAAATATTTTATTTTATGCATTACTATTACTATTAATCCCCCCTTCCTTTCACCCCTCTCCTCCCACTTATGACTGTATGACTGTAACTTTATTGCTTGTATCCTAACAATTTTTTTACTGTTTCCTAGTATGATTTGATTGCTTATTGTACGCTATGACTATTAAGTGTTGTACCTGATGATTCTTGATTATTGACGGATGTATCTTTTCTTTTATGTACACTGAGAGCATTTGCACCAAGACAAATTCCTTGTGTGTCCAATAACACTTGGCCAATAAAGAATTCTATCTGTCTGTCTGTCTGTCTGTCTGTCTGTCTGTCTGTCCGTCCGTCCATCCATCCATCCATCTATCTATCTATCTATCTATCTATCTATCTATCTATCTATCTATCTATCTATCTATCTATCTATCTATCTATCTATCTAAATTTTTGTCTGATGGTCAAAGAAACTAGCCATTTGTGAAGACTGAACATTTTAGTGTGGGGTTGAATTATCAAAGCTTGTGCAAACAAAGGATATGAACTACAGCAAAAACAAAATCAGAATGTCAAAATTCAAAACAATTGAATACTTTTTAAGAGATTGTTGCAAAGCAGGGTGTCAAAGCAACACCATGCTACATATAACGTTTTCAGTTAGTATTTATTCAGTCAATTTATACCATTCCTTTTTGTTCAGACAAGCACTCAAGAAACCTTAGTAAGAGACAGACAGCAAATGTTATAAATATTTGGTTGGCATATTTGCTTCAGATGTTGGGATACAAGTTGATGAGGATGGCATTTATATCATGATGTTAGCCACTCATATCATTGTATTGAAAATAAACTCTCTCTCTCCCCCCACCGTATCTATCTATATATTTGTGTGTGTGTGTGCGTGTGTGTGTGTAATATAGATAGATAGGTCATCTGATCAGTAATGACAAAGATAATTATAAGACAGACTAACATGCTTCAGGGACTTTTTCTTTCTTCCTTCCGTGTCTATCTCAAAAACGTTAGCAGAAAAATCTGAAAGGCTTGTTATTCAGTTCTGTGTTTTGTAGGTGTATTCACACTCTGGGAAGGAACTGCCTAGTCAGCTCAGCTGTGCTTTGAGCCGTGTGTAAAATATTTTTCAAACACCATTTTCAGTTAATCTGAGGTGTTTTTAAACAGCAAAGTCCTTCCAAATCAAGAGTTTTCCTCATTAGAGATCTTTAACATACTACAATTCCGTCTTTGTTAGATGTCCTGCCGAGATGACAATTTGGTATCCTGACTTTTATTGATAGCATAGCTGGCTAACTGAAATGTATAGAATATATTGTCCCATGTGATTAAGAAGAATAAACTGATTATTATTTTTAAATGGAAAATATGGCATAAATATTGGTTAAAACCTAGGCTGGGGATGAGATAAGGCCAACCTTATGTGAGGATAAGGGCCTGCTAAAGCACTTGGTACCAAAGTAAATTATAAGAGGGGAAAGCAGTAAAAAGGCATTATACTGGTTGCTGTCAGTAATTAATTAACGTCCATGGGGATTCTCAGTCATCCAGGCCATGGTTGTCCTAAAGGTGCTTTTAGAAACAGCAACAGTAACTTTCTTTACTTTTCCTTGAGGATGTTTCATTTCTAATCCAAGTAGCTTCTTCAGTTCTGACTGAATGATGAGGAATGGAAAGATTTAGATTTTTTGCAGTCATCTGGTCATTAGTACTCTCTCTGAGAGCCGTTGAGGCCCCTTGAGGGTTTATCTGTGCCCTTCAGACCTCAAAACCCCCAAAGTGGCCTCAACAACTCTCAGATAAATGCTAACAATCAGATGATTGCAAGCAATATAAATTCTTCCATTCCTCACCATTCAGTCAGAAATGAAGAAGCTTTTTGGATGAGAAGTGAAATGTCTTCAAGGAAAAACAAAGAAAGTCCAGCTGCCTTTTGAAAAAAGCACTTTTGCGACTTCTATAATTAAAAAAGTATTTCTACTATTTCTATTTTTAGGCCCTTCTGTCATTCTTGCTTTTTCTAACTTGTTTCTACAATTCTGATTTTCCTGGGGGGGGGGGAGAGACTTTTAAAATATATCTGCATTATGTCTGTGTGCGCATGTAAAATAACAGGTAAATAAAGCTCATTTACACCACCTCAAAGACTCAGATCAAATAAAAATATAACATTCAAACTCCCCCAGTTTCTAAACTGCCATTCATTTCATAAGATTAATCTAAGAAATTGACTCACAGCCTATTTATTATAGAAAATTACCCAAGAATGGTTTCTTGTTTTATTTCCCTAATTTACCAAGGTGGAAATTGTCACAGAAAATGATGATATGTGATAATCACTTGACTCAAGAACTTTTAAATAATTGAAATATTTATGATTTTCGGTGTGCCAAATGTTATACCACTGAGAAGAAAATGTCTTTCCCTGTCACTTCTAAGGATGTAATAGAGGAATAGTGGTAATCAAAATAACACAACTACGGACTTGATATGACAACGTGCAATGGAATTAAATTTGCACAAAGATGTTCATTTAGTTTTATAATATGCAGCAAAACTAATGCGGATTCACAGTTCAAAAACTGTAGGCAGACTTTACAAAGTTTGATGTCCAGCTCAAAAGATTATAGACTACAAAGAGGTAAAACCTATTTAAATAGCACGAGGATATAAATAAATAGGATTCACTATGTGGCGATACAATCAGAGATAAACAGAAAATTCATGATCTGTGGGGAGGGAGAGATTAAAATCCAATTTTCAAATGTTTGACAGGACAATCTAATATTCATGAAAAGATCCATAGAACTAAAATTAATGATCAGATGTTCTTTTTATTTTTCTTCTCACAATGACAGCTACAATCTATCCAACAATACATTGATCAATAAACAAAAAAAAGTATTTCAGAGATGTCACCAATCCCATGAACCAATAATCCATGTAAAACGGGAATGTTTAAAAGTTATGAGGAATGCATTCTGACAACATACGACCATTATGAATGAAAACATTTAACAGATTAAAAACAATCGTCCGTGGGAAATTAAAATGATTTTTAAAAAGTACACAAAAGAGCTATCAAATCCAAGTAGGTTTTGAGCAGGGGTGTGCTTCAAAAATATCAGCAACCGGTTCTCTGCCTGTTTGCTGGATGGGCATGGCCATGCTGGGCGTGACCTAGTCGGCTTTCTGCACCATGGTGAGGGGGGGCCTGTTTTTACCATCCCCAAGCTACGGAGGCTTTCCTTGAGCCTTCGGGAAGGTGAAAACGGCCTCCCCTGGGCTCTGGAAACCCTCCAGAGGCCAGAAACAGGCCCATTTCCTGCCTCCTGAAGCCTCCCGGAGGCCTATTTTTTACCCTCCCGCAGCCTCCACGCAGGCCCTGCACTTCCCTGGCATCCAAATGAGTTACATGGGGACTCCTGGGAGGGGAGGTGTAGGGTGGACAGGGCCACCAGGGGTGGGATTTGCTGGTTCGCTGAACTGGCCATAAAATTAGCTATGGGTTCATATCAAGTCTGTAGTTGTGTTATTTTCAGTACCACTATTCCTCTATTACACCCTTAGAAGTGACAGGGAAAGACATTTTCTTCTCAGTGGTATAACATTTGGCACACCGAAAATCATAAATATTTCAATTATTTAAAAGTTCTTGAGTCAAGTGATTATCACATATCATCATTTTCTGTGACAATTTCCACCTTGGTAAATTAGGGAAATAAAACAAGAAACCATTCTTGGGTAATTTTCTATAATAAATAGGCTGTGAGTCAATTTCTTAGATTAATCTTATGAAATGAATGGCAGTTTAGAAACTGGAGGAGTTTGAATGTTATATTTTTATTTGATCTGAGTCTTTGAGGTGGCGTAAATGACCTTTATTTACCTGTTATTTTACATGCGCACACAGACATAATGCAGATATATTTTAAAAGTCTCCCCCCCCGCCCCCCCAGGAAAATCAGAATTGTAGAAACAAGTTAGAAAAAGCAAGAATGACAGAAGGGCTTAAAAAAGTAGCAGCCCACCCCTGGTTTTGAGACCAACTCTCTCATCAAAGATTCAGAGACGGTGCCCATATCATTTTTATCAATAACGTCACTCTTGTCTAATTTTATAACCAACCCCCCCTCCCCCCCATTTCAATTGGTCACATTCTCCAATGTTCTCTGTAACTGTTTTCTGCCCATAACCATTTATAAATCTTCTTTTTTTTGCAGTCATCGACAGGGTTGCATGAGAGAAGACACCAGTATGCAATCAAGCCCTTTGGCCAACTTAAAAACAACACAAAAACACATCAGCTTCTAATCCTAAAGGTTCTCCGATAATTTATGCAGAATGGAACTGAGGTAGCACCGGCTTTATCGGAGATCCCTAAAGGGCATAAGAAGTCATTAAGCCTAATGCTTGATAACCCTGGCTTTCAATAAACCAATGCTGCCAAAACTGAGAAAGCCCAATGTAATTTAGAGCCCATACATGCTACCGGGTATTCTGTCTTGCATTTCATTTCCTCCCATAAACTGGTTGTCTTTCCTGTTCCTTTTTCTCTTTCACTGTTGTTTCTCTCCTTAGTGGTCTATTGTCTCGGAACTACAGGCAGTCAGAAAAATAAGTAGATGGGGAGCAGAATAATAGTGTAAAGCCACCTGATGGGTCTTCTGGATTTTTACAACCCTAATAGGATAATTCCAGTTTATACTTTTTCTTCTCCTTTTCCCTTGACTTTCCAAATGTATTGGATGAAGAGCAAATCGGCAGATATGAGTGACCCCTTTGCTTATCCAGAAGCGCAGGAAAAGGCAAGACAGAATAACAGAGTTGGAAGGGACCTTGGAGGTCTTGTAGTCCAACCCCTTGCGCAATCAGGGCACCCTATACCTCTTTAGACAAATGGCTTCCAGTCTTTTTTTAAGAACATCCAATGATAGAGCATTCACAACTTCTGAAGGCAAGCTGTTCCACTGGTTAATTTTTCCCATGTCAGGTAATTTCTCCTTAGTTTTAGGTTGCTTCTCTCCTTGATTAGTTTCCATCCATTGCTTCTTGTCTTGCTTTCTGGTGCTTTGGAAAATAGGTTGACCCCCTCTTCTTCGTGGCAGCCCTTCAAATATTGGAACACTGCTATCATGTCACCCCCAGTCCTTGTTTTCACTAGACAAGACAAATTCCTGCAACCATTTTTCATATGTGTTAACCTCCAGCCCAGTGGCGGATTAAGGCTCACAGGTGCCCTAAGCACCGACAAATCTTGGTGCTCCCCTCCTTTGAACATACTGGACAAACAAAGATATATTATCAACTTTGTGGTGCCTCCTTTGGGCCTGGTGCCCTAAGCACATGCCTAGTCTGCTTAATGGTTAATACACCACTGCTCCAGTCCTCTAATCATCGTTGTTGCTCTTTTCTCCACTCTTTTCAGAGTCTCTACATCTTTTTTTATAGAATGGAATGGAATGGAATGGAAAGAGTAGAGTAGAGTAGAGTAGAGTAGAGTAGAGTAGAGTAGAATAGAATAGAATAGAATAGAATAGAATAGAATAGAATAGAATAGAATAGAATAGAATAGAATAGAATAGAATAGAATAGAATAGAATTTTTTATTGGCCAAGAGTGATTGGACACACAAGGAATTTGTCTTTGGGGCATATACTCTCTGTGTATATAAAGGGAAAAAATACATTCATCAAGAATCATAAGATACAACACTTAGTGAAAGTCAAAGGTTATTAATAAGCAATCAAATCATATTAGGGAACAAATAAAATAATATAAATTGTAAAGGTACAAGCAACACGGTTATAGTCATAAGTGGGAAGGATAGGTACTAGGAAGGATGAGAGGAATAATAGCAATACAGTCTTAGTAAGTAAATTGACAGTGTTGTGAGAATTAGTTGTTTAGCAGAGTTCAGGAAAAAACTGTCCTTGTGTCTAGTTGCTCTGGTGTGCAGTGGCCTATACCGTCGTTTTGAGGGTAGAAGTTGAAACAATTTATGTCTAGGATGCGAGGGGTCTGTAGATATTTATAACAGGGTGACCAAAATTCGACGCAGTATTCTAAGACTAAAACCTTTGCTGATTAAGGGGTCAAATGGCTGAGAGACTAAACCTGAGATCTCTTGAAGAACTTTGCCCATAGTCTTAAGGAAATGCAGGCCAAGTCCATCTTTGAGATAAGCCTAGGTTACCCTCAAAGTGGCATGCAAAAAGAAGATCAGAAATTCTATCATGCCAATGTTATACTAGGCAGAGTGACAAGCCCTGCACCTGGTTGCAAATTTTGAGGAGAGCGCGCACATCGGAACATGCATACCTACACCCATGCAGAAAGTGTCAGCGATTTCACGCATGATTATTTTTTCTTTACCGGGGTAAGCTTGTCATTTATGTTTCTTCCTGGGGCATCCACATGTCTTGGGTGGGATTTGTGCAGATGGTTGGAGCAGCTGAGCCTCTCTATCCTCCAACAAGGTTGGGCAAATGCCCGTGGTCACCAGCCAACCAGATCTGTGAGGCAGGCTGGAGCATCGCATCTCGAAAATACGCTCGGCGTTCCCACTGAACAAGCGGCACGATTGCCTAGTTAGCAGTTGTTTAGAGAATAATGTTTGCTTGCTTTTAATGCAAGGCTCAGCCAGTTTGTTAGCAAGGAGCTTGACAGCAAAGTCATAACAGATGGGGGTTTAAATTGCTGATAACCACTCCACTGAAAATTGCCACAGGCTTAGCCGTGGAATGGCAACACTTGAAATAAAGCTGGAATTATTTCACATATTTCTCTACCAGAAGCCAATAGTTTGTGAGTTGCAAACATATAAGGGAAAGACTGCAGTTAAAGCTACAGTCCTATGCATGCTTACTTTCATGCAAGTTACTCTGGTGGATGCAATTTACTCCTGGTATGCTTTAGGACTGAGTCGCAGAATCTACTTGAAGGCAAAGTAGGAATTATTTCACCCTTTTCTCAACATCAAAGCCCTATTTTTCTCATCAAGTCCTCTTGATTTTGTGGGTTCATATTTTAGCCAATATGGGTAGTCCTCGGCTTACAACAGTTTCATTTAGTGAGAATTCCCAAGTTACAACATCACTGAAAAAAGCGACTTCAGGCCGTTTTTCACACTTACGACTATCGTAGCAACCCCATGGTCATGTGATCAAAATTCAGACACTTGGCAACTTGTATGTGTTATGTCTTGGTCATGATGTAAGTTTAAAAATTTTAATTTTTTAAAAAAGTTTAAAAATGGATGGAAACGAACCAAGGAAAGAAGCAGAGGTGGTTATTCAGCAGGTTCTGACCAGTTCTGGAGAACCAGTAGTGGAAATTTTGAGTAGTTTGGAGAACCGGTAAGTACCACCTCTGACTGGAGATTTTATAGTATCCTTCCCTGGCCACGCCCACCAAGCCACGCCCACGGAACCGGTAGTAAAAAAAATTTCATTCCCACCACTGGAAAGAAGCAACCTAAAACTAAGAAGTGTCCCAACAGTGAGAGCAATCAACCAATGGACTAGCTTGCCTTCAGAAGTTGTGGATGGTCCAACACTGGCAGCTTTGCAAAAGAGACTGGAGAACAATTTGTCTAAACTGGTATATGCTCAAGCAGGAGGTTGGACTACAAGACCTCCAAGGTCCCTTCCTTCTCTATTATTCTGTCATCTTCTTTTAACGAGCCCATAATCTCTTTCTGGGTGGAGTGTGGGCAACCGAATGGAGCTAGCAGAGTGTTTACTGGCCGGATGCCTTTCCTGTCACTAAAGCAGAGTTTTGTTCAGCAGAGACATCCTCATTGTGCCCAGAGAGAGAAATATCTGCCTCTAACCTAGGATCGAACTCACGGCCTCCTGATTGTGAGGTGTCAGCTCCACCTCTAGGCCACCGCAGTGCTCACTTTATTATTCTATGACTCTATAAATTCTTTTTTATAGGAATATGGGCTCATGCAGCTCCTTCCCTCGTAGAAAAGAAAGGCGGAAGAGCAAGAGCTTTGTAAAATTAAGTGGTACAACAACGTTTTGCACTTTAACAGAGACTCAAATTAACACAAAGACTAACAATAACACCTGTAGAAATAAAAGAATTGATGGACAAGAACTTCTCCCAATTTTTAGTCACCATTGGCAGCGTAATGTCATAATTACATTCCTAACTACATGGTTACAAAATAGCAATAAATCTCAATAATATGCTGCCAATTATAGCCTCTCCTCCATGGGTGGGAAAGCTTTTGGATCCCTTTCACCCTAAAAAAAGGGGTGGGTGGGAAATAAAACGAAGGCAAAAAAAGAAAAAGATAAAATGAAGCTAGTTTTATTTTATGACAGTGCTATATTTAATGAATCACACCAATAACATGTTCACAGATGCCTTAGTGAACATTGCAAATGACGAGGATAAAAAAAGGTAGCAGACAAAGGAGGTTATTAAAAGAGACATCATGGAGTCATAATGTTGTAGACTTAACATGATTAAATAGAAATAACAACTTAGTAATTGTTAGATCTGGAGGTGTGGGCGCAATAACGGAGACGAGGCATCTGTAGTGACTCAACTCAACACTTTAATAGTGACTTCAGAACAGAGCAACAACAAGGGCAACAGCAGCTCTTTTATAGAGCTAGCTGCTGTCACAACAACCAATGAAATTGAAGTAACCGCTCTAAAAGCGTCCAATCGGTGATGGCCCGTTGTCAGCCAATCAGGTCAGCCAGAATCGGCCAATTGCGATTCGCTTATCCGCGGGCCAATCAGAAGTGCAGGCTTACAAGCCTGCTGCTGAAGTAAGCTAGTATAGTTTTTGACGAATGAGTTTATTAGTTCGTAACAGTAATAATATTCTTCATTTACTCACTCTCCTTCTTTCCTTCCTCCCTTCCTCCCTCCCACTCTCCTTCCCTCCCTCCCTCCCTTCCATTCTTCCTTCCTCCATTCCTTCCTTCCTTTCCTGAAAATACACAGAATTAACTTCTTTTCCTAGAATTACACTAAACTGTTTATTTCTTAAATTATCTGTCTACACTTTCCTTCCTTCCTTCCCCCCTTCTTTCCTCCCTCCCTCCCTCCCTCCCTCCATTCCTTCCTTCTTTACAGAGGTGGTATTCAGCAGGTTCTGACCAGTTCTGAAGAACCGATAGCAGAAATTTTGAGTAGTTTGGAGAACCGGCAAATACCACCTCTGACTGGAGATTTTTACAGTATCCTTCCCCTGCCATGCCCACCAAGCCATGCCCACAGAACCGGTAGTAAAAAAAATTGAATCCCATTACTGCTTCTTTCCTGAAAATACACTGAGTTATCTTTGCTTTTCTAGAGTTACACTAAACTGTTTATTTCCTATATTATCTGTCTCCACTATTTTGTGAATGTTCCAGAAATTGTTTTTTTTTATAAAGTTCACGTGCTCTCATCTTACCATTCAAGAAATATCCATCCTACTTCAAGTAAGCTTTGTCTGGGAATTCTAACTCAACCATAAATGTGGATTCCTTGAATGAAGCAGAGAAGAGATGATGTGGAGAAACCGCTAAACTCATTTCAGTTAAGATGACCATGCTGGACCAAACTAGGGAGCCCAAAGGTGAAAGGCTGTTCCTTGATCTACTAAGCTAAGGAAGTAATTTCATTTTTTCCATTAAAGAGCGGCAGAGGGAAAGATTGCTGTATGACCGAAAATGCACTGCAAATATCAGGGTTACCAAAAGTCACAAAGAAACCTTTAAAATAATTTAAAGTGGTGATAGGACAAGCAATACATTGAATTTGTACCGAGGCAACAGTGATTAACCCTTCACCTTCATTCTAACAGTACTTGGATTAAGAGAAATTGGAGTTTGTTGACAATGATTTTGATACTGCAAAACAAGATATACGATATATTTTTTTAAAAATCAACCACGCTGCTCTGGACAACATGTTAGAGTGACTGCTGTCTACTATATCTTTACTGTGTACTAGGGAACTTTAGCAGTGGCAATAGCACTTAGACTTTTGTACCACTTCATGGTGCTTTACAGCCATCTCTAAGCAGTGTTGCAGAGTCAGACTATGGCCCCCAACAATCTGGGTCCTCATTTTACTGACCTCAGACGGATGGAAGGCTGAGTCAACCTTGAACAGGTCAGGATCGAACCCTTGGCAGTGAGCAGTGAGTTAGCCTGCAGTACTGCATTCTAACCGCTGCACCACAACTCCTCATCTTTAGTTCAACCCTGTGATGTAACTCTCCAATTTATTATCTCAAGAGTTGGTTCCTACAGTATGCAAATCACTTTTCTAACCTTGAGTACTCATATGATAAGTACCGTGTTTCCCTGAAAATACGACCTACTCCAAAAATAAGTGTTAGCTTGATTTTTACATGTGCGCCCAATATAAGCCCTACCCACCAAATAAGCCCTAATTAAGACCTCACCCACTCTAGGGTGCATGGGTAAAAACTAAGCTAAGTTAGGGATGGGGGAGTGGAGCTGCCCTACCTCAGAAAGTTGCAGCCAGGCCTTGCACACCTCGGCCCATTTCTTTTGCAGCTGGCAAGGCTTTCCTGAAGGCCTCTGCAACCAATAAAAAGAGCTCAGGAGCAAATCCAGATATCCAAATATTATAGACCGGTACTGATGGTTGATAAGGGTTGCTGCCAGCATCCTAGGTATCGACCAAGTATCTGTTCTGACCTAAGCATCACAAAATCATGAAGCAGACTCCTCATCTTGATAAAACCCCTTTTATTTAGGCTAATGTGAATTCCTCTCATTCCCATCCAGCAAAGTCCTGGCAAACAGCCTTTCAAGAGTGATTTACAACTACAGACCTTTATCAGGCCTAGAGAGCTGCCAGGCCAATAGCTTCCAAACTCAACGCTGTAGCAGAAAATACTTGGCAAGGAGTTAGGAACAAATCTTCACCCTAATTAAATGAACTAATTGTCTCCTGCAAACACCACTTCCCTTTCACTCCTTTTTATTCCCTATGGGAGGGGCCATTCACCGTCCACCTTTGCCTTTACTCCTGAGTCAACCCTTGTTCCTTAACTGTTCCCTTCTCCTGGCAGCTCTGTGCATGCGCACACTGGGAACAGGCTCCAGCTGTTCTTCTGCCCCACTGATCTCTGACTCCAAAACCAGCTGATAACTGTCAGACGGCCTTGGCCCCATCTATGCCTCCAATGCAGAGCACTCGTCAGAGCCTTCCCCAATCTCCAGGACTGACTCATATTCCTCCCTAACCTCCTCCCTGTCCAAGTCTACTGGCCACTGGCAGGCCACAACAGTATTTTTTTTTAAATATATGATATAGTGAGTAGTGCAGTTTTTTGCAGTTCCACTGGTGTTATTGCAGGAAGCTGCAACTTCTTGATGTATTTTGTCAAATTCTTGGACATGGTGCCAAGTGCCCCGATGACAATGGATATCACTGTCACATGTTTCATCCATAATCGTGTAGTTTCGATGGCCAGGTCGCGATATTTTGTGATTTTTTTCCAGTTCTTTTTCTTCGACTTTGGCGTTTCCTGGTACAGCAATATCAATAAATAGTATGCTTCGGTTTTCAATGACTGTGATATCTGGTGGTGTTGTGTTCTAAATGACAACTTTTTCCACTTTATGTTCCCATGACATTATTATTATTATTATTATTATTATTATTATTATTATTATTATTATTATTATTATTATTATTATTATTATTATTATTATCATTTTGCTATAGAATTTACCTATGATGGAAAATATGAAGTAGAAAAGCTGGTCACTTGTTTATTAGGGCTATTTTTTTAAAAAAAACACAAAACAAATCCTATAAAAATAAAATGAAATACTCAGGCTAAAATTAATCAGTTGCAGTGATTTATAACAAGTGGCTCAAAGGCAGGGCATGACGTCTCAGCACACCAAAAGAGGGGGAAAACCCAAACCCTTCTTTACTCAAATTATTTGTTTTCTTCTCTCTAATGAATGTAATTCTAATGTACAAGTGATAACACTGGCATTTCTTTGAAATGTTGATTCAGTTTAATTATGAAAATCACCAAGGTATTTTCTGCCTGCTCCATCACTCCCTGTACAAGAATAATCACATCAACATCATTCATTTAATCTTCAAAGAAGAAGCCCATGTCCAAACACAAGCCTTCAAATAGCTTCATTAGTGCTATTTTTTTTTAGGCAAAAACACTTAGCGAGAAGCAAATGATTGAAAGAGAGAGAGAAGGAAAAAAAACAGTCATTGGTTTCTTCTCATTCCTGATCCGCCTGACGGAGATCAGGTTTCCATTTTCTGATTGTTGAAATTTGCATTCTTCACCCTGTTTGTTAAACAGCTTCCCAAAATTTCATGGGGAAAATATGGGAAGTTAAAAATCACTTCCCAAAATTTCATAGGTCATTGGCAGAGTTCAGGTTAAAAAAAATCAAGAAGAAAATGACCAAGAACTGGATAATGGTCTAAGGAAATATATACTTTGTGCCAGAGAGGTGGTATTCAGCAGGTTCTGACCAGTTCTAGAGAACCGGTAGCAGAAATTTTGAGTAGTTTGGAGAACCAGTAAATACCACCTCTGACTGGCCCCGCCCCCATCTATTCTCTGCCTCCCGAGTCCCAGCTGATCGGCTGGGTCTTATTTTGTTGCCCTGCACAGGAGAACGGAACTGGAAAGCAGGCTAGTGGGGTGGGAATGGAGATTTTTCAGTAACCTTCCCTCTGGAGTGGGGAGAGAATGGGGATTTTGAAGTATCTTTCCCCTGGAGTGGGATGGGAATGGAGATTTTACAATATCCTTCCCCTGCAACACCCACAAAGCCATGCCACGCCACGCCCACAAAGCCACACTGACAGAACCGGTAGTAAAAAAAAATTGAATCCCACCACTGCTATGTGCATATATAGGTATACACACAAGGTATGTATGTGCTATTAGATGCTGTAGATATATGCTATTGATCTACAGCAGGGCTGTCAAACTCAATTTCATTGAGAGCTGCATCGGGGTTGTGTTTGACCTTGAGGGCGGAATGGGAATGGCCAGGGTGGGCATGACCAGCTTGGTGTCACTTGTGTTGGGGGCACCGGTGGTCACCTGAGCACTCTGTCAGCAAAAAGGGCTGCCAAACTCAATTTCTGGCTGCGACAACCGCCTGCAACCCTCTGCCAGCAAAAATGGAGCTCGTGAAGGCTCTGTGTGGCCCTCCCAAGCTCCGTTTTTGCTGGCAGATTTGCTGTTTCCAGGATGGCCCTGTGGGCCAGATCTAAGCACTTTCCATGGGCTGGATCCAGCCCACAGGCCTTGAGTTTGACACCCCTGATCTACAGCATATTTAGCATGCAGATTTTATGCAAGATCTCTCACTAGGTACTGAATATATTTAAGCACCGAGTTATTTTCCAAAACGATGCAAGCAGATTCTGACAGTAAATTTACAGTAACATAAATATTTGTTCTAAAAAGCAAGCCAAAACTTTGTTCAAGAGATATGGTACAATAGATGAGAATAACTCAAAGATACAAACATGCATCTAGAAATGTGTGCGCCTTACATTTCTATGCACACTCTGGTTAATCACCTTGGAAGTTGGTGAAGGTTCTATTGAAAGTCGATTCTATTGTATCTGCTAACGTTTCTGCCCTATCTCAGCAGAGGCTATAAGGCAAAGGATGAAGTTGCAGCAGAAAGCATGAGAATGTTCTGATTCGCCCCCTGATAAATTATTATCTGTATTAAAAATTGCCATGTTAAGGTGGATTAGCCTCCTTCCTTCCTTCTTCCTAATTCATCCTACTTAACATTTGAAGGACGATTTTTAGATTGCTGAGTTTCTTGGTTCACAAGGAGAGACAAGTGTAACAGAATAACAAAGTTCAAAGGGACCTTGGAGGTCTTCTAGTCCAACCTCCTGAGCAAGCAGGAGACCCTATATATACCATTTCAGACAAATGATTGTCCAATCCGAAAATAAAACCGATCTTATATTAATTTTTGCTCCAAAAGACGCATTAGGGCTTATTTTGTGGTTAGGTTTTATTTTCGGGGGAAATAAGGTACTAAATGTGTGATGATCTTAACTGGGGCTTATTTTGGGGGCAGGGCTTATATTACAAGCCTCTTGAAAAATCACGCTAGGGCTTATTTTCTGATTGGGTCTTATTTTAAGGGGAACAGGGGTATGTGGTTTGTGTATACTATTTAATTATTTTTCACATATTTTTTCTTTATAAAAAATATACCTTTGGAAAAACCTACCAAGATTCATAATACATAATTCAACTTAATTGCCTATCAGCAATCCAGTGAGGTGAATATGAAACAAGTACAAATGCACCCATTATTATACTTAAAAACAAATCTTTTTTTAACCCTGATGATTTGCATGCAAATTAACTTGCACTGTTGAACTGAGAATGTACCACAGGAGGAATGTAATGCTGGTATGTAACAAGTAAATATATGTAGGTAAGGACAAATAGTAGTATCCACAACACAGTGGATAATGCACAATCTAAGAAGTGCTGAATCTTTAAGCAAGAATTTGGGTCCACTGGAGAAGACTTAATGTTGCTCACTCATTTTCATTAACCAACATTAAGCATATGGAGAATTTCTGTCCCTCTAAATTTGAAGAGGATAGGCCTTTTCAGTTGAGCTGGACAATAATGCTTCACCTTTATGATCATTCTCTTTTCTGCCTTCTTTTCTCTCCTCATAAAATATTTAGCATTCTCTTGAATGGCCAATCTGATTACCCTTACATGCCTTTTCAGATTTGCTGATGATGTCACAGAAATGTTAAACCAATTATGTTAAGTTAGCGCCTCCATTCTGCTTGACTTGTTAACCCAGGATCCGTTAGAACAGCATGGCATTTTTTTGTGTGTGTGTGTGGAAAGGCCCACAAGAAATGAACCTAAGGTACACTTTTGAAAACATCCTCTATTTAATTCTGCACATATTGAAATATGAACAGAAGTCCACAAGATGTTGATACCATGGTCTGATATGGAGAAGGAGCTATAAAGAGATAGTAAACTTGATTGTGTTATTACAACTGAAAAATGAAAAGATGAAAGAAAGAGGGAGCAAGTGAGCGAGGGAGGGAAGAATAAGTTATATGTATTTTGTATGTGTACGTTTTCATTCACACAATATTGGAGAGAATCAGCAAATTAATCAACTAAACTTGAGGAATCTATTGGTTTACCCCATGTACTAACGTTAAAGCTCTAGCATAATTTTCCTCTTTATTATAGAACAGATTTTTAAATTTTAATTGTAGCTTTATTTATATTTTCCTCAATCAAGCAAGATAATATGGCTTGTTTCTAGAAAGTGGCTTTAATTTTGATTTAGTTCTCCCACATTTATTTTGCTACTGTGAAAGCACATTTATATTGGTTGATAATTTGCAGGTTTACATACATATTATACTTCTATTAGTTCAGTGTTTACATTCCAATGATTTCGGGATCCAGTAATTTCTGCTATCTGTACACCCATGCAGAAAGCTTTCCATTTCCCTGGATATATTCCCATCCGACACATGATTATTGCAAGAATTAGGAGTCCTGTTGAAGAAAGTAATTAGGGACTGAATTGTAGGTCTAATTATCTTTAATAAAATGTTTCAAGTTGGTTGTGAATAATATAATTATGAATCATTTTAAAATTAATTTGTGTTGACTTAAGTTATCCTTGCACAACCTGGGGCTATCCAGATGTGTTAAACCACAAGGACTGTGAATTGAAGCTGAATCACCACTTCATGACACTGACAATATACTTGGTGTTATGA